>NC_058411.1:34502493-34748528 GCF_002201575.2 Neomonachus schauinslandi | reverse complement strand
TCTTTCTTTCTTTCTTTCTTTCTTTCTTTCTTTCTTTCTTTCTTTCTTTCTTTTGCTTGAAAGACTAAATGACAAAGAATGCTTTTTTCAGACTGGGTATTTGGCAGACATTGTCTCTAAATGAACAAAGGGAGTCTGTCACTTCGAGGAAAACAACTGATAGTATTTGTCGCCAATGATAAAATTTGAACTTGCAAGGGAAAATGAGAATTGTGGAAAACTTGTATCTGCTACTGTGGAGCTTGACAGCTTCCTAATATTTAAAGACTTTTCTAATGAGATGGATGGTGATAGTAATGAATGTGATTTTTAAAAAAATATTGTATAATGAAATGTGTGAACATTTGGAATATCTGTATAACTCAATAAACCAGCATTTTCCAATGACCAATGCATGGTATTACACATTCATACATGGGTAAAAGATCCAATCAAAGTACATAATAAACCAATGGATTTTAATGTAAGAGAATACAAAACATTCATTGATATGCTTTCAGATTTCACTTTGCAACTAACTTTTAAGAAACTTGCTACATTTTGGTGCAGTATCAAAAAGAATATCCACGGGCGCCTGGGTGGCTCAGTTGGTTAAGCGACTGCCTTCGGCTCAGGTCATGATCCTGGAGTCCCGGGATCGAGTGCCGCATCGGGCTCCTTGCTCAGCAGGGAGTCTGCTTCTCCCTCTGACCCTCCCCCCTCTCATGCTCTCTCTAGCTCATTCTCTCTCAAATAAATGAATAAAATCTTTAAAAAAAAAAAAAAAGAATATCCACAATTATTCAAAAAGACTATTAAATACTCTATTTTTCCAGCTACATGTCTGTGTAAAGCCAGATTTTCTTCATACACTTCAAGCAAAACAACATATTACAAGCCGTTGACTGCAAGAGCAGATATGGAATCCAGTTACCGCCTATTAAGCCAGACATTTAAAAAATTTGCAAGAATATTAAACTATGTTACTCTTCCCATGATTTTTTATTTATTTTGGAAGGTTTTTTAAATATTTATGTTATTTATATTATGTTAAAATTCGTTATTTATGTCACCATGTCTTGGATTTATTTTTGTTATTTTTAATTAATTAATGAAATTTTAATAAACATTTTCCACTGATAGACATAATCTACATAAATTTTAAGAGTGTAGGGCGCCTGGGTGGCTCAGTTGGTTAAGCGACTGCCTTCGGCTCAGGTCATGATCCTGGAGTCCCGGGATCGAGTCCCGCATCGGGCTCCCTGTATGGCAGGGAGTCTGCTTCTCCCTCTGACCCTCCTCCCTCTCATGCTCTCTGTCTCTCATTCTCTCTCTCTCTCAAATAAATAAATAAAATCTTTAAAAAAAAAAAAAAAGAGTGTAAAATGGTTCTGAGATGAAAAAGTTTGTGAACTGCTCCATTACACCAGCCTGCCTTCCAGAAAGTGGATTGGAGGAGGTGCTTCTTTCCCCTCTACCCAAATAAGCCAGTGTTTGTTACTGTTTTATTTTTAAATCTAACCAGCCCTCGTCCTTGAAAACCATTCAGAAGTAAAGAAAACTGCGAAATAACTACAGATTCCTAAAATGAAAGGACCCAAAACCAAGAGAGAAGGCAAAAGAAGCACATAGAAGAGTTTCTCCAAAGCTGAGCAAGGCTGGCTGAGACTCCCCTCTGGGCAGCCTGGTGGGAGCTGCCTGTTTCTTTTTGCATCATTGCCCTGACCTCATGCCCATCCACCTACTCCCACTCCCTACGTCTCAACCCTGTTCGGGAATGCTATTCTCTGGGGCCTCCAAACACAAATGGACGTATTAAAGCCTTGGGTTGATCCACACCCCACCCCCTTGATCCCGGTGCCTCCTCTGGGTGCCGGGAAGGGTACTCTCAGGTACTCTCAGACTGTCCCTCCACCAGCCCCCTGTTCTCAGGTTTAGGCCCGAGATGAAAAGGGAAGGCCCCGGTTTCTGGACTAAAAAGGAAATGTAAATCTCTCACAGGCCATGTGCCAGAAGCTGCCAGGAGACCATTTCCCTGTTAGTAAACAGGGCCTCCTGGCCCATCTTTCTCTACCTTAAGAACCTGTGGGGCACCTATTGATTGCACATGCTGGTCCCTCATAAATTATAACCGGGATGACTCCTGGTCGCCCTGGAGCTGCGTGGATGGGAAAATTGGCTCACTAATACCTCATGCTCATGGAGCACAGTGTATTGCACCACATAAACATGAAGAATATGTGTCATCAGGCGCAGAGAATGCACGGGAAACAACTCGGGCGGCTGCAGGGGCTTCTGGGCATGCTGCATACTTTAATTAGCCAGTTTCTTCCACTTGTACTGGAGAGCCGCAGAAATGCTGATTACACGCCTCGTCCTGCAGAACGCTCTGCTTTCCTTAGGGGGGGAGCTCAAGCTCCGGTGGGTGGGAGATGGGTCTGCTCCTGTCTCTCCCCGCTCACCAGGATGGGAGCCCGCCGATAGGAGGGGATGTTTATGCTTTGTGCTATGGTGGAAAGAGTGCCTAGTGAGGGATCAAGACACATTCTACACTCTCTGAATCTGCATCTCATCTGGGAAGCGGAGAAAGTAATATCCCTAGTCGGTTGTGAGGTTTGAGGAAAGTAAGGCTGACCTGGTGCCCTGCACGCTCTCAGTAAATACTTGCGGAAACTGAATTTGAATCAGTTAAAGGACGTGGTGACAGGTACAGGTCTGAAACGATTTCTTCCTCCCGCCTCCAAAACCTGGCATCCACCAGTACCCCCCAGCCAACACCTTGCTCTTCAAGTAAGAAGTGAGGCCACGGAACTCACAGCTTGAGTGGGAATGAGTCCCTCATCCCTTCTGTCTTCCTGTACTCCTCCTGACTTGGCTTCCGAATTTAAAATTCATTTCACAGGGAACCTCCCTCAAGTGGAGAGTAAACAGAAAAACATGCCGGCATGGCTTCCCATTCTACTCAAAAAGCTTGGCATCCACATGCCCACAGTTGGCACAACCTGGTAGGAAACACTGCGGTTTCTCTGACTTGAAGCAGGACCTGGGCAGTTAGGTCCACTGAGGCTTTCCCCAAGGGAGCAAACTTGTCCCCACAGTTCCACCATGGTCCCTTTCGCCATTGCGTGAAAATAGACCAGGACAGTGTGCAGCTGCCCATGTTTTCCTGCCCCTTCCCCTGGGTCTAGAAATGATATCTGCTGCTCTGGGATGAGGTGTGTAGTGGGTTGAATGGTGGCCCCCCAAAAGATACATCCACATCCCAGAACTTGTACATGTGATCTTACTTGGACAAAGGGTTTGGACAGATGCAATTAAATGAAGGATCTTGAGATGAGATCATCCTGGATTACCCCGGGGGGCCCTAACCCCATGCACAGTGTTCCTGTAAGACACCGGAGGAGAGAACACGGACGCAGAGAAGTCCTGTGGAGATGCAAGCAGAGAGACGGCAGCCACAAGCCAAGGAATTCCTGGGCCACCAGAAGCTGAAGGATGCAAGGCATGATTATTCTCTAGAGCTTTTGGACGGAGTGTGGCCTGGCCGCCGACACTTTGATTTCAGACTTTTGGCCTCCAGAACCATGAGAGAATATATTTCTCTTGTTTTAAGCCACTTAGCTTGTGGCAGTTTGTTCCAGCAGCTCTAGGAAGTGATTCCAAATGTGCTCCCAAGGATGGACCCCAGCTCAGGGATTTCTTCCACAGGAGATGCTTTTTCCCTCTCTTGGAGACTTTGCCCAAGCAGCGGCCTCCGTGGCCAGGTCAGCAACCAGCTCTTGGGAAATGCAAACACCCCGCTGGGGCTGTGGCTGAAGATCCACACTGGATCTTCAAAAATCATCTGGGGGTGCTTTCGGCCTCTCTTGGTGGGCAAGGCCTTGGAGAAATGGCCTAATTTTGGAACTAGACAAACGTTGGTTTAAAACTCAGCTCCACTATGGGCTTTGTAACTCCAGACAAACTACTTGCCCTCTCTGTACTCCAACTTCCTCATCTATAAAATGAGGATAATCATTCCTACCTTCTAGGTGGGAGCAGATCCAGGATCTGAGACTTGCATATTTTTAGAGAGCCTTTTAAGGAAGAAGAATACAAGGCTTCAAACCCAAAATTAGGAGTGGGGCCTTGAAAGGGCCTTGTGCTAGTGAGGGGCCCCAAGGCTTACATTAAGCCCGCCTCTGCTTCCAGGGTGTCCTGAGGGTTATAGATAAAAGCGTGAAGCTCTAGACAGCCCTGGCTCCTACCGTGTGCTTTACAAGAGGTAAAGCTGTCTGGATGAGGAATCCAACATTTAAGTGTCTACTGAAAGGCACACAGATATTTTTGCAACCCACAGAAAAATGTATGGTAGGGTACATTCCATGGCAGGTAGCTAGCTGTTGCCTTAACATCCATTTTCATTTTCCCTTGTTGCCTCTTCCAACCCCCATGCATATGCTGAAGTCCTAATCCTTAGTATCTAAGAATATGACCTTATTTGGAAATAGGGTCCTTGCAGATGTATTTAATTAAGATAAGGTCATTGGGGGGAGGCATAATACATTATGACTGGTGTCCTTACAAAAAGAGAAAATTTGAACACAGACACACAAGGCAGAGAATGTAGTGATGCTTTTACAAACTAAGGAACATCAAAGATTGCCAGCAAATTACCAGTAAAAAGGGGAGAGGCGTGGACTAGATTTTCCTTATATTTCTCAGAAAGACCCAACCCTGCTGACAACTTCAATTGCAGACTTTTGGCTTACAGAACTATGAGACAATAAATAAATTTCTGTTGTGTAAGCCACTCATTTCGTGGCAGTTTGTTACAGCAGCCCTAGCAAACCCATACAGAAGAGATATGCCCCTCTTCACCAAGTTTCCATCCTGCTGCCTGGAAGGCAGAGAAGAGGGCTGGTCCTCCATTAGCCATCTTGGTCCACGAGGATGAGGTAGAGCAAAGAGCTAAATGGAGCCTGAGACCCTAAAACTTCACAGAACTGCCAGATTAGCCCTGGACTGCCTACCTTTGGGCTTGTTTTCCTGGAAAATAAGTATGCTTGAGTATTTTGTTATTGTTATTGTTTTGTTGGTTTTCTGAAACATAATCTTAACTGATACATAGTTTAGATAAATTAGCTATTCTTTGGGGAAGGATGAGGAGTGGAATATCTGGAAAGGGAATTTTAGCTTTATCTGTAATGTTTCAATTTTGATAGCACAATGTATTCATGTATTCTTTTGTAGTTAAAAATTTCTATTTTATAATAAGTAAATTACAAAGAACAAAAAGAGGGATGACAACCTGCCAATTAAGAGAGACCTAAGAAATGTATCAACCAATTGCAATGTATGAACCTGATTTGGATCTTGACTTAAACAAAAATTTTTAAAAAATTTATGAGATAACCCAGGATATTTTCATATTAATTGGATAGTTGATATTATGGAATTATTAATTTTTATGCATGCTAATAATACTGTAGTTATATATTTAAAGTGCTCTTACCTTTTAGGCTCTAAAACATTGTTTTTCACCCTTAGCACTATTGACCCAAATTATTTTGGGTCAAATAAATTTTTTTTTTTTAGTATAGTTGACATACAGTGTGACCTAAGTATAGGGTGTACAACAGGAACTGTCAAGTTTATACATTATGCTATGCTCACCACAGGAACAGGTACCATCTGTCACCATACAATGCTATGCCAGTATTATCTTTTATCCCAGTGACTTCATCTCATAACTGGAAGCCTATACCTCCCACTGCTCGTCACCCATTGTGCCCATCCCCCACCCCCCTTCCTCTGGCCACTGTCAGTTTGTTCTGGGCATTTATAGGTCTGATTCTGCTTTTTATTTATTCATGCTGTTGTTCTTGTTTAGATTCCACTTATGAGTGAAATCATATGGTGTTTGTCTTTCTCAGGCTGACTTATTTCACTTAGCATAATACTCACTAGGTCCATCCATGTTGTCTCAAATAATCCTTTGTTGTGGGAAGCTCTCCCACGCATTGTAGGATGTTCAGCCACATCCCTAGATTGTACTCACTACATGCTGAAAGCACACCCCTTCCCCAAGTTATGACAATCAGTAGGATCTCCAGACATAACCAAATGTCTCCTGGAGGCAAAATTGGTCTGGGTTTGGAACTACTGCTCTAAAATTTTGAGAAATTTTAGAGAAAGTTACTGGAATATTTATGGGTGAAATGATCTGATGTTTGGGTTTTGCTTCAAAATAATCCATGTGATGGGAGTGGGTAAAATGTTCCATAATGAAAAGTTTAAAATACATTTTAAAAAATTTGATTCTGTTTGTATTCTCTTTTTGTCAGTATGGTGGACTCACTGAAATTTCTTCTTACTACAAAATCTGAATATACGGGATAAAAAAAGTAAATACCTTGATTGGTCCAAGATATTGTCTCAAGTCTCCTACATTGCTCTTAGCACCCAAGGCTCTGGGCCTTTCCAACTGAGGGCAGGGCAGGCCCTCTCTCCCTCATGACTCACTCAGCTCTGGTCTGGTCATTCCCTAGTCAGGGGCTCCATCAGGGCCTGAGCTGCCTGGTAACCTAACTCCTGAAGCTGTCTCCCACCCTTTCTCTATGGGCCTCCTTCCCCAGTCCCCAAGCTCCAGTCCAGAGGTGTGTGTGTTTAGAACCAGATTCGTTAGGGCCTTGCCTTGCCCGTCCCTCAAAGAATCCAGCCCGTTGGCTTTCTGCTATTTGCAGAAACCTTATGCCCTCGGAGCACCAGGCCAGCCCACTCTGTTTAAACACACACCACACCTGTGCCCATCTCCTCCACCAGCTGCTTCACTTGACCACCTGCTGCCTCAACTGGGCCACCTGCTCACGATTCTCCACTCCCCCCTGGGCCTCAAGCTTCCCCGGGTGTCTCTGCTGAGACTGACTTTCAGGCCCACCCGAGCCTCCCCAGGCCCCGGGGCCTTTCGCAGTTGGGTCAGGCCTCCCTCGTGACTGGGCTATGTTATCACCCACGTCCGCCGGGGCCCAGTCGGAGTGTAGATCAGAGGAGGGGCCTCTGAACTGCGGGCGACGGCGGTTGAAAGTTCTGGGCTGAGGGGCCACGCGGCGGGGGGAAGCTGCAGGTGGGCTTCCGACAGGAGGTGAGAGGCAGCCTGCTGGGCTCACGACGCGCCTCCCGGCAGAGCCCAGCGCGGCGGGGCCGCGGGGCAAACGGCCAGGCCTGGGGAGCCCCGCCGGCAGCGGCGGCCCGGACGGACCAGCGCGGAGCCCCGGCAGGTGCAAGGCCCGGCTATTTTTACACGGACGCAGTTTGATCACAGGGGGCCGTTTGCAGAGGTGGGTGGTAGCTCTCTGCTGGAAGGATCTTTCAGGTGAGAGGGCGCCAGGAGGCCTGAGCAACCCCCACTTCCTCTACCTTTCTGAGTGTACCTCATCGACCTCCAGCCCTGGTTCTCCTCCATTTTCTGCCCCTTGCAGAAGGAGGAGAGGTGAAGTTGGCCACCTTCTTGCCCGGGAGGCAGGCACGGCCCCTGGTGCGTTTCCAGTGCACCGAGAGCTGTGGATGGACTTACCCGAGGAGCCCTTCCTAGAAACGGAAGGATGCGTGAATTCACAGCAGCACTCAGAGGAGTCGGAGGGCACTGGGTTCAAATCCCACATCCTCCACTCACCTAGCTGTGGGAAGCCGCAGGCAAGGTGGTCGACCTCTTTGTACTTCACCTTTCCCCTGTGAGATGTGAATGTGCGGAATGAGAATAATCCTGCCTACTTCATAAAGTTATTGTGTGAGCACGAAATGAGATTATATATACATATATATGTAAATATAACACATATTGTGTAGCCATGTAATGCAGAAGCAGGACAGGAACGAGTCCTGTGGCCTCTCTCAATTGTTTTCAGGCTCCTATTATTATTATTATTTTTTAAGATTTTATTTATTTATTAGAGAGGGAGGGAGAGAGAAACAGCATGAGAAGGGAGAGGGTCAGAGGGAGAAGCAGGCTCCCCGCTGAGCCAGGAGCCCGATGCGGGACTCGATCCCAGGACTCCGGGATCATGACCCGTTCAGGCTCCTATTACTAATGAACCCTCCTTTTATGTCAGTGAAGTGGGGGATTGTCCTCAGTCTACACGAGTGGCTTTTCCTTTCCCGCCAGCATCTCAGTAGATACCTACCTATGCTATTTTAGGGGTCAATAATCCTGCCTGTGTCTGTGACTGTAGCTGTCTATAATAATAGCTTCAGTTTATCAAAAGCTTGTTCATGGAGACAACGACCTTTTCCCACCATCAGACCTTGTTGTCAAGGAAATGAAGTAGACCTAGAGAAGGAAGAGACCAGCCTGGCAAGGGAGGGCAATGGGAGCTATTTAAGATGATGGAGCAAGAGCATCATTGAAATAATCAAATATAAACACAACAGGATTAAAATTTTTTGAGGGTGGAGACTTATGACTACTCAGAGGCATTTGGGGTCAAGGATCCCCAACATGGTGCTCTTAGGCTTTGGTTGTGGACACGTGTTCTTTTCACTGACCCACCATCCCTCCCCCACCCTCAGCACCAAATGGTCTTTGGGAACCACGCACCATTTACTCTCTTTCCATGTAGTCCAGGTGAGGATGACCTCACATTTCCCCACTTCCGGGTCCAGGGCGGGTCCGTGACCAGGGTTGGCTCACCAGCCATCGTGATTGGTTGGGGAATAAGGCCTTTGTCCAGGGAGGGTCAGTGAGAGTCAGCACTGGGACTTTTGCTAAAAGAGATACTCTGTTCAGTGGAGTTGCGAAGCTGAGAAGGTGTAAGCTAAAAGCGGTGGTGGCCATCTTTGTCCCCGCCTGGGCCGAGTCTGTCTGCCTGAGAACAAAGTCAACAGAGAGAAGCAGCAGATCCGAGAGGTGGAGACATGTAGATTTCCTATTGCCCTTGCTGAGCATGTGGAACTAGCCATTCCTGAAGATGTAGAGCTTTACAGTAGGAGCTAACATTACCTTTTTATAGGCAGCTTGCATTGAGTTTCTGTTAATGGCAGCCAAAGGGGTTCTGACTAATTCATCTTTCTATTTATTTTTTATTTTGATGAAAAATTTGCAATTTTTACATTGTGGAATAAAAACAGAACTCTGACATGTTTGACAACATATTTTTGACAGTTCTATTTCTGACAAAGACGTGCTGGGAAGTTGTGGGAACACATCCCCTGTGTCTGCCCCCCTCCTTTGATTCAGAGCGACATCAATGTATGCTAATTATCTTCTGATGACGACAACAGGACCGTGCTCCAAGAAGATTTCAGCAGTCAGGAGTCGGATTAGAGTAGGGAGAGGCAAGAGTAGAAAAGACTTCTCAGGAGGCCGATTTCATGATTCACGTGAGAAGTAATGAGGATCTTCACGAGGTGGGAGCCACAGAAATAGAAAGCGAAGACCCTACAGGTAAAGGAGTAAAAAAATAAAGTGTTTTCATCTACAAGGCGCTACAGGACCTGACCCCCACTTCCTGCGTTGTTCTGGTTTCTCTCTTACTACTCTTTCCCTTGCCAGTAAGCCCAGTGGCTCTGGCTTTTGAATTCACTGTGCCCTCTGCTTGGCAGACTCTTACCCCAGACAGTCCCTGGTTCATTTCTCACTTCCCTCAGGCCTCCACTCAGATGACATTGCATCAGAAAGGCTTCCCTGGGGCGCCGGGGTGGCTCAGTCGGTTAAGTGGTTATGCGTCTGCTCTTGGTTGTGGCTCAGGTCATGATCTCATGGGTCTTGAGATGGAGCACATACACACACCCCCTCGCCTGGCTCCGCACTTAGTGGGGAGTCTGCTTGAGCTACTTGAGGATTCTCTCCCTTTTCCCCTCTACCCGCCTACCCACATGCACAAGCGTGGGCTCTCTCTCTCTCTCTCTCACGTAAATAAATAAATCATTAAAAACAAAAAAAGAAAGAAAAGCTTCCCTGAAGTGCTGCCGAACGGGTCTGTTATTGTGGCCCCCATCCTCCGCATGCCTTACACCTGCGAATCTTTCTCCCTAGTACATAACCCCACATTGACAAGGTGCCTATTTCCTTTCTTTCTCCCTTGACTAGGATGCGGGCTCCACGAAGGCCGTGACTTCTGTTCACTGCTGAGTCCCCAGAACCTAGGACAGAATCTGGCACAAGACAGGTACTCAGTGAGTGGAAATAAATACATCTTGAACAACTGGCACAATGATGTGGTACTGACAAGAACAGAAACAGTGAGAGCTGAGTGGGGCCAGGGTGGGTGGACTGGAGGAGTGACGTAGTGAGTCAGCGCAGACCCCGTGGAACTTCAAGTTAGCCATGCAAACAGCAATATCGGACTGGTGGTTGAAGTGCTGTTCTGGGGCTCAGGAGAAGCCAGAGGTGGGGATCTAGGGAGGACTTTTGCTTTGAAGCCTGCCGGATGCCATGGAGTCAGGGAAATCCCCGAGGAAGCCATGAAGAGAGAGATGAGACCTGGGGACAGATGAGGACCGAGGGGACCAAGTAGTCCTGGTTTGCCCGGGAGTTTCCTGTTTTAACAACTAAAAGTCTAGCTTGAGGACCCCCTCAGTCTCAGGCAAACTGCAGTAGTTGGTCACCCTAAGAAGGCCCTTCCATTAAGGTAGAAGGAGGGGAAGGGCCAGTTGGAAAAGATAGAGGAAAAGCAGCCTGGAGCTTCCTCACAGAACTCAAGGAGGGGTGGGCTTTAGTAAGGACAAGTCTCCCGCCCACCCACTTCCTCCTCCCAGACCAGTTTGGTTCTACCCTTCTGAGCCTCTGAACTCATTACCTCATTACCTCTGAACTCACCCTCACCCCACCCCACTTCTCGGCAGAATTTGATGGCTTCCTGGTAAGCTGGGAATTTGGTTTCGTTCCAGGGCTGGGGCCCCGGCTCCAACCAACTGGAACAAGTATGGACCCTTAAATTCTGGTGTCTGGGGGCTGAAGTGATGCCCTGGGTAAGTAGTTCTAAGTCAGTGATCATTTTCTGCTTGTGCCTGGAGGGAGTTGAAGAGGGTAAACAACTCTGCATTTGCCCAGCCACCGTGGCTAAGGAAACAGGATCCTGCCCTCCCTCTTGTAAACAACACCGGCCAAGATGAGTAGCACTTTAGGGTGCCGCTCTTAGCAGTGGGCACTGAATTGTGCCCAGAATGAACTTGCAAGTGAGGAAAATGGTTGCTGGGTACACAGAAACACAAACGAACTCCTAAGGGGCATTTTTAAACCTCTTTCTGAATTTGGTAGTAGAGTGAGCCCGGGAGCAGGTGTTTGGAGCCTTGGTTATTCACAATAACCAGGAGCAAATGAGACAATAAATCAGAAAGTACCTTAAGCTATGTAATTTAATTAAGCAATTAAAGTTGCATAATTATTTTAAATAATTACACAAATACAAGGTCTTATCACTGGGCCTGGCTTGAAATAAAGGAACCGTCCATAGAAAACATGGTCCCTGTCTTTAGAGAACTTTATGGCTTACCTGCAGAGGAAGAATATATACCAAAGGTATGATAAGAACTTAACTATATTTACCAAGCAGCATATAAGGAAGTGGAAATAAATGTTGCATCAACTCCCTGACTCCCTCCCCCCTTCCTAGCTCTCTGACAACACACACCTCTACCTTCCTTATGAGCATGGAGAAAAGTGTCCTAGTTCATCCAGGCCAGAGAGAGCACAGTACTTGCCACCTTTCTTTAGCCACAGACTTGCTCTGGGAAGAAAGGGTCACGAATGTGGCAAGCCTGAGCTTAAACACATTGCCTAGAAAGTTAATTCAGTAACTATGTATCGGCCAACTATTGAGGCTAATGCTGCAGGAGGTTTTGTGGAGGTTTAAAAGAAGGCCCCTCCCCCCTTCACTGGCGTGAAAAAACTAAGAGGTCCCCCTAACAACGCTCCATGTTATTAAGTGTCAATGTTAGTTACAAGTGCGATAAAATTCTAGAAAAGGGAAACATTAATATTTTAAGCAGACTGTATATTTCATGGAGGGTGGGCCATGAGCTGGACAGACCGTCAAGACGGAAGGAAACTTGTGAGTCAGGGTATAAGAGAATGAATGAGAGTGGTGTTTGGAAAAACAGGGGCAAGACTTCCTGCTGAGATTCAGCTTCTGAAGGAAGGGGAAATGTTTTATTATGCCTTCAAAATATGGATTGCTTTCAGTAGTAGTAAAAAAAAAACCCACCACCACAAAACATGGTTCTTAGGAAGTTAAAGGACTTGAATGGGGAAACCTCCACACCCTAGGACTTGAATAGAGAACGTGGTGCTTAGGCATTGAAAACCCCAAGTCCTTCTGGACTAGGAAGGGCCACTGTGCTAGGAAGGAGGTAGCTAGGGCCACTGCCTTCTACCTGAAGCCAGTGATGTCACCACAGAGTTCACAGCGCTGAAGCTTCAGGGACTGTTGCCCGTGAGCGTGGTCTTGTGCTCTGCGCTCGGCCACCTCACTAGGCTGTTGCTTCCTAGGATGAGACTCCACCTGCTAAAGCTGCATCTGTGAGCCTAGTCGCCTTGGCTCTGCAAATGGAGTATTCCCTATCTACATTCACTTCCGCTCCTCCCTGAAGTGCTGTCTGCGTACCCCCAATGTCTTAAGGAAATTTTGTGTGACTGTACCTGCTCAGCTCTTCGCCACCCCAGCCCCCTCTCCTTAGGCCTTGGTTACATCTGTGGGATGCCGGATGGGAACAATCTGGGAGACGTACACCAGCTGTTGTGCAAAACCACTCCTTTCCCCAGAAGTCAAGGGCATTATCGTCCTTGGCAGCTTGTGTTCGCCAGTGTCTCCCTTAGAAAGAGACCTTCCTCACTGGCCCCTTGGTCCCTCATACACATAGGTTCCTGAGAGGCCTCCCCACTGGTTCTCTAGATAAGCCTGGACCCGTCTGAGCCCCAGCATAGAGAAAAAATAGACAGTAAAAGTTAAAAGCAGCACTCTCTTGGGACCTTCAGAACTGAGCAACAGAAAATTAGTGCTGAGATGTCAATAGAAGAACCTCCTGGATGAACATTAGGAAAAAAAAAATGGGGGGAGGACAGTGACTGAGAAGATTGGTTAAATGCAGAGGTAGAAAGCCTTAGCCTTTGAGACCAGATGGGCGAAACTGCCCCCAAACCAGTAACCCAAGGAGTTATCTGCAGAGCTGGCCTCTGTGATCTGTGAATGCTGAGCACTCGGGGGACCAGGAGGAGGCCCCCTCGGGGGCTGTTGGATCAAACAAGGGCAATCACAGCGCTAGGGCCCCTGCTGGGAACTTTACAGTACACTATCTCTAATCTTCAAACAACCCTGTGTTACTGGGAAAAAACAACCTGCCAACACCCACTCCCTCCCCTACTTGGGCACACAGGGCCTGGGAGAGAATGTAATCCGGGGGTTTACAGAGCACAGCGGGCAGTTTTGTAGTGTGGATAGAGCTTGTTCACATGTTAAGGGAGAGTTAAGGCTCTTGCAAGGAGGGACAGGAGAGAGGTGAATTGGGTGCATAAGATGATAGGAAGAAGCTGTGTCTCCTCTCGAGGGTGGGAGCAGAGAAGAAAGAGGGCAGAAGAGAAAGAAGAAGAGGTCTGTGAGACCAAAGCCAGAAGTGTGGAAGAAGCCTGGGGACCAAGAGACTCGGAGAAATGATATTCATTTTTGAGGACGTTAGACTGGATGTAAATCCCTCCATGCTCTGTTCAATGGCCCAGGGTGAGTGAGTTTTTGTCGAATTAAGGGAAGGGCTGAACTCCCCTCCTGGATCCATGTGGCACAGGTCTGGGGCAGCGTTTGTAGCACATGGTAAACATTTTCAGTGTCATTAGAGTCTCTTTAAAAACCACCTTTTAAAATTTATGTACAGTATGGGTGCTCCTTAATTTTCTTAACTCTATAAAATTGGGCATTCTGGGTGCTTCCAGCCTTGTTTTGCTTGTGCATACATTTTTTTTTACTGGGCAGCAGTTTAAACCAGCCCCAAATAATATCAGGTATTATTTATAGGATAACTAGGATTCTCAAATTCTTGAGAGACTGACCATGCAAATGAACAATGGCCAGACCATATGTCAAAACTGAACTCTGACCCCCAACTTCTCTAGCAACCAGCCCAGGAAGCTAAAACACAGTCTCTGTAGTAATCCACCGATCATCACCCACTTACCTAAACGTTGCCTAAGCTTCCGACTGAGGACCAACCAGAGAAAGCCAAATGTACTCTCCGAACCAAACACACAATGTGCCCTGCTTCTAGAAGGTTAGCCCGCCTCCATCTCCCCCACGCCAGCAGCCTCCAGCCAGAGCGCACCTGAAGCCTTCTCTATCTTTCACGTGCAGCTTTCCCACTCCCCTACCTGTCTTTGAGCCTCTGCCAAAAGCAAGCGCTGGTGGCTGACCTCATTGCCATAGTGGGCTGTGCATAAATAGCCTCTGCTTGTCACATCTGGGGGGGCTTTGTGCCCACGCTCCTCTCAAGGCTTATGTCAGGCTAACCTGGTAGACACCCGACCCAGAGGAACGTCACAGACAAAAACGTTCCATCGGAGCTTTTTCCGCCCTGAGCCCCTGGAAAATACCTGGCTATTTCTAGAAGGATGTCTAAGAGAAAAACCCCGCCTCCACACCCACACGTACCGATCAGACAGAGGGCCCCGGGGTTCTGAGTCTTCCTTGACTATGGGTGCCTGTGAGTACACAGCAGCATAAGCTGCTGTGGGAAGCCACAGAAAAGAAGCCAGCTGCTGGGGTCACATCGCTCCAGCCCGTCACACCTGCCACATCGCTGGGCCGTGGCGCCATGCCAATTACCACAGCGAGCACTGAAGTCACTTTTCAAAACGTGGTCAGACAGACTCCAGCAGGGCCAGCCAGGTGTTAAAACACTCAGACACGATTGTCAAAGCAAAGAACTGCGTGCCAGGAAATAGAAGTCTGGGCTCCAGTTAAGCAGTCGCCGGGATGACAGCCTGCAGATGAACCCTCTGCGGGTGGACGGGCCCACCACCACGTCCGTGAAACAGGGCTAAAGAGAGGGCAAGGTGGCACGGGGTGGGAGGGCCCGGGGATAGGACTCAGACCGAAAATGGGGTGGTTTTCTGTACTGCCCCTCCCGGGCCACCACCACGGTGGGGGCTGTGAGCGATGCTGTCAACTCGCATTATGTGTAAGGCAAGTGTAGGTGTTTCACATTCTTTCTCGAGCCCTTGGGCAGTGTTCACACCATCACCCAGAACGACTAGGAAACTGATAAATGTTTCCTGACACCACCACAGACGCTTACATTCTGGGCGCCCAGGGAAAATTCTGAAAAGCTCCTTTTTAGCCCAACATTCTGAGGAATGATGTGGCTAAAATTTGAATAGGCTTGTAAAGTCTATGAAGCATCACTTAATATCTTCCAAGATGGTATTGTCATTATCATTATCCCTCTTCTGAGGCTCAGAGAGTTTAGCTGACTGGTCCAAGATCACACAGCTAGGAAGGTAGACAGCAAGAGCTCTTCTGACTCCAAGCTCCAAGGTGAATACTTCAGCAGTGGGGTGGTGGTGGAATGTCCCGCTCTCACCAGAGCCCCAGCTGTAAGATTCGTGATACTGTAGAGGGTGGTGAGCTTGAGGCAGCCGTGGGGTGGGGTTTGCAAAGCTCACAGGGAGGCTCAGGCTGGAAAGAGCCCCAGATAGGGAAAGTGCCTAAGTGAAAGCACTCTTCTGGTATTTTAATGGAACAAAAAGGAAGAAATACAAGGAACTAGCTGGTTGCTGGAATGGCCCCTAACAGACACTTTAACTATAAGGAACTAGTCATTTCCTGGATGTAAAAGAAAGGTTTAAAAAGAAAAAAGTGACTGAGAAGGCTCTGACTCCCAGCCACCAGCCCAGCCAGCTGCAGAGAAGGAAGCAAATGAGTTTCTTTAGATGGAATCCTTTGTTTCACAACAGGTTAATTGTGGCTACTCTGTAACCTGGGGCAGACGGGCAGGGCCAGGGGTGGGGGTGGGGTGGGGTGGGGAGCAGCTAACACCTTGATGCTTCCCTCAGGGCAGTGCCTCTGGACTCTGGAGGGAATCACTTAGAAGAAAGGTCATAAATCTGGAGAAATTGGTGGATCAAGTCAGATGTTGTGAAGGGTAAGGAGCCTGTGAATCTAGGAAAGAAAGGACATTTTCCTGCAAAGAGTTTCCCCTCCTTATTCTCTTTTCCTGCCACATTTAGGTAACAAGACCAAGTGATGATAAATTCCACCCCCAGCTGAAGGAGGAACGGCCAGGGTCGCAGTGAGCCTGGGCCCAGTCTGTCCCGGCTGAGTGCAGAGGCGCCCAGGGAGGGGCAGGCCTGCTTCCCTGCTCCTCCTGATGCCAGAACCACTGTCCCCCACGGTGGCGAGTGAGTGCCTCCAGGGGGCTGGGAAGGTGGAGATCCTACCTAGTTCCTCCCTCACAGCCTCTGCACAACGGTCTCCCACCAGCTCCTCACACCGAGGGCGGCCTATCCCACAAAGAGGTGCCAGCCGGGACAGCACATGCATTTGGATTGATTCCATACCTGCTTTCCTTCTCAGTCACCCAGAACACACTCCCTCAGGTACCAGCTTCCCTCCTTGCCTGGGAGTAAGAGAGAACAAGGAGCTGGAAGTGGAGCAAGGAATCCTTCTGCTTTTCTCATTCTCCAGTCCTATCCTCTCCTAGTACCCTGGCCAGACTGTGCCCCATGAGTGGCACCTTCCTGTGGACCAGCTACCCTTTCTGTGACGCCAGCATCAGGGCGCTGGGTGACCCAAGTCGGGGAAGATCTCTCTGTGCCATCCTCACAGGGCTGGACTATGTGCTTCACAGACTGCTTGGGATGCTTGCGCTGGGACTGAGTTTTGACCTGAAAACTTTTGAAATCTTTGTGAAGAGAATAGAAGACACATGGCAAATCAGCAGTAAACCCAGTTTAAAGAGTCCATACTCGATCCTTGGGTTTTGCAAGAGGCAAGACTTGGATAATGGCTTTAGGGCAGATGGTTACTTAGTTCTGGGAAAACCCATGAAATGGTCCATTTAATTATACAAACGTAGAGATACAGTAGTTGTAAGGGAAAAATGCTCTGGGTGGTAAAGTGAATGAGTGTTTTATGTTGGCGTCTGATAGAGGTCTCTGTTATGCTTCTTTAGGAAAAACTGGATTTGTTGAGAAAAGACAACTTCCTCATCCTGGCTGATGCCCCAGTGAAGCTTGCCTATGTTTTTGTACAGCTCATCATAGATGAAGGACCTGCTCTTCCCAGGGCTTTGTGAGTACCCCGGGGACAAGCAACACAGAATCAGGGAGGTTCTATGTGGGGCTTAGCACCTCAGCCTGCTCTGGTATCCCCAAGGAGAGACCCTGTTGGTCAGGACACTGGCATCTCATGATGGGCACCATGAGCAATGAGGCCCTTTGGAGGGGGTTCTCTAGAATCAAACATTTACTAGGTGGGGCATAGGAGTTTATCCTAACTTTATGGCCCTCTCAGAGGTTGTGATTAGAATTCAGAGACTTTATTTTATGTTTTTTTTTTTTTTTAAAGATTTTATTTATTTATTCATGAGAGACAGAGAGAGAGAGAGAGAGAGAGAAGCAGAGGGAGAAGCAGGCTCCCAAGGAGCAGGGAGTCCGATGTGGGACTCGATCCCAGGACCCTGGGATCATGACCTGAGCCGAAGGCAGACGCTTAACCATCTGAGCCACCCAGGTGCCCCTATTTTATGTTTTTGAATGGAAAAAAACACTTTATTTTTACTACTTATTTATTTATTTTTTTATTTTTACTGACTTCTAAATGAGCTTAGCATTTTCTTCACTAATGATGTAGACAATCAACTGCAGTTATACTCAAAGAACTTGTCTTTGCCACCAGTAGAAATCATAGATATTTCATACCACTTTACTGTTGTTGCTGTTACCTCGAATATTTCTTATGCTCATTGCTGCTTCCAAATTACAGTAACTATTAGACCTGCCATTAGAATCTGGCAGGATTAAACTGACCTTCTGGTTGGGATCAGGTAATCAATCATTTGTAGGTGGCTTAAACTGGAGCAGACTGAATCTTGGCTTGGACCATCCCAAAGGGTGTAAGGTACTGAGCTGTTTGGGCAAAGGTGCAAGTGCTGACCCAGTATTCCCAGCCAATGCACCCACCTTGAACGCCAACATAAAACACTCACCTTGAACACAACTCATTTTGCCAGTGAAAACTAGTATGGAACATTTCATATGCAAATTAACAAGCCCTCTGGTGCTAATGTAGATAAAGATAGTTGAAGTTGTTGTGGAACCCTTAGAGTTTTTTGCTTTGAGTTCTGTTTAGAGTCTTTCATAGGTCTTCACCTCTGAAGAGTGAATCTCCTTTAGAGGACACCAAATGTTAATTACCTGTTCCTACAGTGCAGATGACACATATAGCATATTAACTCTACTGAGATTTTAAAGTAAATGATAGCAGTATAACACAAATCAAGGCTGACCCAGAAGTTTGGTAGAAAGTGTAGGTTATCTGGCACCCAGTGAATATAGCTAAACATCAAACTTTCCCATGAATTTATAGTTGAAACCACTTGGGGGACAGCACCAGGTATATGGGCTCCCATACTTACCTACTGAGTCCCCTGGTCATGAGTGGATTGCCTCCAGGTCAGGCTTAGCAAACTCTATAATGCCAGGTCACTAGAAAAAATGTTTCCTGGGGCGCCTGGGTGGCTCGGTCAGTTAAGCATCTGCCTTCGGCTCAGGTCACGAGCCCAGGATCCTGGCATCGAGTCCTGCATCCGTCTCCTAGCTCAGCGGGAAGCCTGCTTCTCCCTCTGCCTGCCGCTCCCCCGGCTTATGCTCGTTCTTCTCTCCCTCTCTTTGACAAATAATTAAATAAAATCTTAAAAAAAAAAAAAGTCTCCTAAAAGCAGACAGTCATTGCTGCATCCCCTTGCCCTTTCTTTGGAAAGAAGCAACGTATGTCACAGAAAGTCAGCAGGTAAGTGCAGAATGGCCGCCTCACCCTGCTCTTAGCTCTGTATTGCAAGTGTCCCATTCCCATAGGTGCTAGATCTAGCTAAATATAGCCAAGGTACTGAATCCAAGAGCAGGGGATGCTAATCTTCATCACCCTTGGTATCATTTTCAAATGTGAAGAGGCTCAGTACCTTTTAGCAAATAGAGCTACAGGATTCAGTTTTCTCCCTTTCAAAATGGAACTACTCTCTGGCCAGAAAGAAAAAGTTATTTAAAGCCTTAGCATTATTAATGCAGGAAGGGACAGCAAAGAGCATTTGGTCCAAGTTCCCCATTTAACAGATGAGGAAACAAAAGCCAAGAGAGACACCTTAATAGCCACATAGCTGGCATGCTGACCAGTCTGAGACACAAAGATCTAGTCCCTATTGAGATGAGACAGTGGGAGATGATGAAATGCAATCTTCAGAGTAAGCATGTAGTCTGTATACTAGCAATAACAACTCCGAGAATGCACTGGGGAAAATATCTCTCTTGTAGTAGCGGCAAAAATGATAAAATTCTCTAGGTAGATGTCTTCTTCACATCATCCACAAAAACAAATTCTGGATGGATTAAGGATCTAGACATAAAGAAACAAACAAAACCAACAGTAAGAACATCAAAACCCCCCCAAAACAATAAAAGTGCTAGAAGAAAAGAAAGGAGAATATTTTCATGATCTTTGGGTCGGAATGAATAATCTTCCTAAGTAAGACACAGAACCCTAAATCGTAAATGGGAAGATCTATAGATATGACTGAATAAAATAAAAAACCACTGAAAACACTTGGTCAGATCCTGAGGTCTCCAGTTGCGCTCCATCAGGTGGCTCTAGCCCCGCCACACCACAGAACTGGGGCAAGGTGCATGGAACCGAGTATCAGCCGAACAACATCAAACGCAAGCACAAGCACTGCTCGATCTGGCGCTCGAGCCCGCTTTCCGGCATCCGGGGAGCCCCGCTTTCCGGCATCCCTGGAGCACCGCTTTCTGGCATCCCGGGAGCACCAATTTCCAGAGTCCGGTCGTCCTTCACCGCGCGCATCAAGGCCGCCGGTCACTGAGCCATTGAGGAGTGCAAAGCTGCCAGTGGGACCCCCATTAAAGCATTTCTCCTGGGACCTCTCCTGCTGCTGTTTTTGTGGGGAGCAGGGATGACTCAGACATGAGTGCTCCTCAAATTGTGGGGTTGGCCCAGGGGGAGAAGTCTGGGGCTGGACTGACAGTGGGAGTAAGAAGTCAGGTCTTGCCTTATCCCTTCCTCTGATTTTGGATTAGGAAGAATTTGGGACATCTTGCAGCAGTCCAGGGACTCATACAGGGAACCCTGTGTACCCAATACTCAGCCCTGACCACCAAGTACCCACAACCCACCTGCCCCCTCCTGTGTTTTTTGTATTTCGTTTTGAAGCAAATCTCAGGCATTGGATTATTTCTTCTGTATTTCAGAATGCATCTCTTCAAGAAAAGGGCTCTTTAAAACATAATCGCAAAACTTTTCACACCTAAAACAGTGGTTAACAATTCCTTAATATCATTAAGTGTCTAATAAGTATACAAATTAAAAAAAAACCCCTATAAACAAAGGCAAACGAAAAGCAACAGATAAAGAGAAAATGTTCACAGCATACATAACAAGCAAAGGGTTGGTATCCACAATATATAAAAAATTTCGACGAATCAACACACAAGAATACAAATAAGTTAATAGAAAAGCAGACAAAAGATAGGAACTGAACTGGTCAATCACATAAGGAATACAAAACATCACTGAGCATATGAACAGATGGTTTTAGGGAAACAGATTTTAACTGGGTTTTCAGACCACACTCAGTTTCAGAACCGTTCAGACAAGAGTATTAAGTCATAGGCAAGGGATGGTCTTCAGGGAAATGGGCTTTCTAGAAAACTGAAAAGGTGTAGGCAGAGCTATTGTTCAGGTAGACCTGGCCTTGTTAAGTTTATTTCAAAAAACCAAGAAAGCCCATGATTGATATACCTTCCTTTAGACAGAAATATGGCTTGTGTGTATAAAGGTCATAAGAACCCTGATTATAGTAAGGTTAAGGCATAGTAAGACTTGAATTTTTCCACATCTGACTTGACTGCCTTTGTAGGCATAGTGTGCCCCACTTCGAGGCCTGGGGGCCAGTTAAAGCTGTGCTGAGACATCCACCTTTGCTCGATGTGGCCACACCACCACTGCTAATATTTTGCATCATTGGCTAATGAAATCCAGGCCTTAATTTATCCTGCATTAGGTGTGTGTGTTTTGTGTGTGTTTTTTTCCCATCCACTGATAACTACTTGAAATGCTGCCATGTTTATCCTAATTTAAAAACACAAATTAAAACATGATACATCTCTTTTTGTCTAATCAGAAAAAAAATTAAAATACTTATTACACCCAGTTTGTCAAGAGGTGGGGTAAAGTGTATGCCAACAAACGGTTGGTAAGGATATTATTATTATTATTATTATTTAAAGATTTTATTTATTTATTTGAGAGAGAGAGAATGAGAGAGAGCACATGAGAAGGGTTAGGGTCAGAGGGAGAAGCAGACTCCCTGCCAAGCAGGGAGCCCGATGCAGGACTCGATTCCGGGACTCCAGGATCATGACCTGAGCCGAAGGCAGTCGCTTAACCAACTGAGCTACCCAGGCGCCCATGGTAAGGATATTATTAATAAAGCCATTTTGGGGGCCTGTTTAGCATTATCTCTTAAATACCAAAGGCGTGATTCCCTTTAACCTAGCAATTATAACTCAGGAATATGTGCACACGCTTAATCCACATGGATCAATATTCTATTGCAGTGTTATTTTTATTGAAAATCAGAAACAAATGGTCATTAATAAGAAAATGATTAAATAAACTAGAGCATATTCATGCTATCTTCGTTTATGTTCTTTTGGAAGCAGATCTTGTGACTAGGATTGAGTGCACGATGTTTGGGAAGTGTTAAGTAGAGAAATGGGGAAGTGATGCAGGGAAGCACAGACAGCCAATAAAGGCTTGTTGAGAAACCAGCTATCCTGGGAGTGGCTAGAGTTTAACCTTTCAGGGAAAGTGAATAAACAGTGCAAAGCACATGCCTCCGAAATATTCTAGCCAAGGGGCCGAGGAACTGGGGTATTTATACTCCTACAACTCTTAGGCATTATTAAAGCCTGTTTCCCACAGGGACGTTAATTCCCAAGTACTTGCAACCAACTGTCCGAGGGCAAATTGGTTTTCGTGGCCAGAGGGAGCTATCCAAGAAAAATGGAGGCACTGGCCATTGGAAGCCAGGCTCTTCTATGTGGAAGTGATAAGGGTTTCAGAGGGGATGTGAGTAAAGCATAGACAGTGTCTGCTACATATGCTGACAAATACAAAGAGGGCATTAAAAAGAATAAGACAAATCAAGGAGCAAATAAATATATATCGTATGCTCCCACTCGTAATAAAAACATATGTTGCATTGTCCTCAGCGGTTACCTCTAAAGAGAGCAGAGAGGAGGAAGGGATGGATTTTAATTTTTTATTTTATATGTTTTTGCTTTTTGTTTGTTTTACAACAAGCCTATAGAGTACTTTTAAAATTAAAGGAAACAAGGAGAAAAAAATCAGGGAATTCATTCATGAGGAAACAAGAATAAAGCTGAAGAAACTGAAGAAGAGTATATAGGTAGGACCAAACAATACATTTTAATTCAGTCCCTCAACAAATTTTTATCAAATGCTATTAGATACTGCCTAAAGTGGCCAATAAATACTTTGCCAACTGATGTGCTAGACTCACTGATCTAAGTATCACCTGTCAGGAATTCTTGACATTGGAGGATAATTTGTTACTTTTTTCTTGAAACATCCATGCCATTTCCAAAGCTTCTGAAGCTGAATATTTACGCTTTTGAGGGGTTTCTAGAGGTGGTCCATTTAAAAAGGGGGAAAACACAGAGCTTCAGAATACACGTGGATATGCTTTACAAAGTTAAGAGCACTAATACATAGTAAACTTATTTTTTTGTATGCATCCTGAACAGAAAGGAAGTGTTTATTGACAAACACACAGGGTAGTGGCTCTTTCACCCACCTGAGAATTTTAACTGTATTTCTCCGGTACATGACTCTTGTACTAGATAGTGACACTGTTGGAGTTAGAAAACTTTTTTTTTTTGCAAAAAAGACTGTATCTCCTTTCCCTGAATCCTGAGATACCGACTCTGTGGAAAAGAAGAATGTACGGAGGGAGTCAGGCAATCCCTTCCACCCTCAGCAGCAATGCAGGCCTGGGTACCTCTTTCTTCACAGTGGCCCCCTTCATTTCATCCTCCAAGCGAGGTACTGTCATCTCCCTTGTGGGTGACCAGAAAGCCCTCTGTGATCAACACATGTGACCGGGTAAGAGAAGAAACAAACCTTTTCTCATGCGATTTTCAGCTTAGTTGTTCAGAACCAACAAGATCAGAAAACTCTCCAATGTTTTAAGAACCACAGATCAAAGCCTTTGACATTTCCTCCAGGTCATCCTCCAATTATTTCTAAGTGTTTGTTCACACCTGGCAGGAGGGTAGGAGATGGGAGCATGAAAGCCATATATGGAGATTTGCAGCCTTCACTTTGATGACAAATCTTCCCACTCTGAAGAGCTATTCAGCTATTTCAGGAGCAAGGACATAGATGTTACCTGGCTCAGCTCTGAGTCCCTGTCTAGAGTTCCCAACAATATTGAGAAGAAAGGAAAATAAAAGTCAAAAAGAAAATCTCTCAACGTAGTTCATGAACTTGCCAATGTCTGCTTAGCTTCTTTATAGATCTGCCGTCCACTTGGGGTAGGACAGCAAGGGTCTGGGGTTTGAAAGGACAGAGGATTTCGTTCTGGTCATAGCTTGGCCACATATTAGCTGGATGACCTTGGGCAAGTCATTAATTCAGCAAGCATTTATTGAGGGCTTTATCCTTGAAAAGTACAAAGATGAAAGACACAGTTTCTGCCCTCAGGGAGCACACAGAACATTGAGTAGAAAATGATATATAAGCAAATAACTGTATCACAGTATAATAAATGTCAAGATAGAGGTCCCATGAGGGGAGCCTGGAGGAGGGGTACGTTGCTGAGCCTGGAGGGGGTGGTCTCCCGACCTCTCTAAGTTTCTGTCCTTCTGCTAGGAAATAGGGAGGTTTTATGTATTTGTGAGGGGAGCTGTTATGTCGGAGACACCTTGCGTCCCAAGTGAAGCCCCTTTAGTGACCTGCACCTGTCTCTCTATGTGAGCTGGGAAAGAATGCCCCACTCGTTCCACCAACCCTCATGAGAAAAGCTCTTGCCTCTCCCTGCTTCTGCCTCAGTTTCCCATGCACACTATGTCCTTTCTTGGCGATTCATATGTGACTGTCTGCAAATGTGCTAAATTGAGAGAGATGAGGTGTACTGGATTGGCAGAAACTGGAGCTGCTGAAGGAAAAGAAGTCAAGACTCAGCTGGGGCAAGACCAAGAACAAGGAGAGGTGAGATTAGAAGGGAGGGAACCAGACAAGCTGAAGGCAAATTAAACCAGTTTTCATAAGAATCCCAGGAGCCTGACCTGCGCCCAGACAAGAACAGAAGAAATGCCTTGATGATTCTAGGTGTTCAGGACTGTTTGACTTGTCATGAGGATGAAGAAAAGCCACCAGAACTGTCTCCTTTTAGCAGCCAGATTTGTTTAGCAAAAATTCTGTCTTCTAAGAGGGTAAAATCAAGATGATATTAGGAATTGAACACACACTTCTTGTATAATTAGGGAACTTATACCAGTTCTTGCATAGATGCTTTCCTTGAAAGGCCAATCTAAAACTCTGCATTTCTCATTCATTAATGTCCCCATCATTCATTCACTCGAGCTGGGCACTGAGGGGAATTCAGAATTGCAGAAGACTCAGTTCCTGCCGTCAATCTTCTTCTAGCAAAGGTTTATTGAGCATCCACTATATGTCAGGCACTGGACTCCATCTTAGAATTCAAAAATAGCACAATTTCTTACCTCAAGGAGCTTATGGTCTAGTTAATTTGGTAATAGAATGTCTTCCCATATTCTAAACATTGACTGGGACAGATATTATATATTTTTCTTTCCTGTGATTTTTAAAAAAAAGATTTTATTTCGTTATTTATTTGAGATAGAGAGCAAGAGTGAGCGAGAGAGAGAGAGAAAGAGGGAGAGAAAGAGCGTGCACACACAAGCAGGGAGGAGGGGCAGAAGGAGAGGGAGAAGCAAGCTCTCTAGTGAGCAGGGAGCCCTACTTGGGCCTGGATCCCAGGACCTGAGCCGAAGGCAGATGCTTAACTGACTGAGCCACCCAGGCGCCCTCTTCCCTGTGACTCTGTCAGTTTTCTGGCCCTTCTTGGGAGAATAAATGCTCTGAATTTATTCTTAAAGTTTACCAGTTCAGCTCTGAGCTCACAGGGTTTATGGCTGAGAGAGGAAAAAAATGGTCTGCTTCCCTATCTCTCTCCTACAGGTTTAACAATGCACCTGGCTGGATCAGGAACATCCACTTTGTTCTCCAAATGAAGTGTTGCACGCACTGAGTCATTTTTCTGGCTTTCTAAAAAGCTCAATTCAACCTTCCAATTTCCCACGTTTCTCTTCCACCTGCTTTGTTTAATAATTACGCTATTTAATAAATGCTTTTCATGAAGAGGAGGGGGGAGGAAGATAGTGATTGTTAGGGTTTACAAGTCCCTGGGGGAGGACAGCCGCCGCCTCTGCCAGAGTCATCACGTTCTGGGTTGTTCCCGTTGTTCCCTGGACATTTTGCTGCGTGAAAAGGCCAGAGGCCTTTCCTGTTTCAGGGCCCAGGCTTGACTGACCTGGGGTCATTCTGTCTCCAACAGCCCTGCCAAGGAACCCGGTTTGGCTCCCGTCTCTTAGCCTCCTTGTTGTTCCTGCTCCTAATTTACCTTTCATCTTACTTGGAGCTTTTACCAACAGCAGATAAACACTGCTTTTTAAGTACATACTGGGTTCGGAAAATCAAGATCAGATTAGTCTGGGAGCAGGTAAGAATCAACTCCAGGCCAGTCTGTGACAACATAAGTGAGTCAGGAGGCCCCAGTGGAAAAGCACAGCTCAGTAGGAGGGCACTCCAGTCCGAGAAGTGCGGAGTGCCTCCCCCTAGACAAGAGAGAGGTGGAGGCAGACAGAGCGGCACAGAGCCAGAGGTGGGGAAAGACAGTGGGGGGTGGGGGTGGGGGTACATGTTCTTCGTACAGAGAGGCTACACAGCTTGGGGACAAGAACACTGGTTTTGGAATCACAGAGATGTGGGTTCAGGTTCCAACTCCACTTTGTACTAGCTATATGATCTTAGGGCAAGTCACTTAGCCTTCTCTAGCTTCCATTTCCCCATCTATAAAATGGAGCTAATAATACTGTTCTTGCAGTCATTGTGAGAACTAGTAATAAAATCTCAAGTTACGTGCTTACAACAGGCACTCAAGAAGTGGTAGCTGTAGTTATTTCCTGAGTGCCCTTTTTTTTTTTTTCTAAGAGGAACAGTGCACACACACAGGCAAGGGGGGGATGGGAGAATCTTAAGCAGTCTCCACACTCAGCTTGGAGCCCGCCTCGGGGCTTGATCTCATGACCCTGACATCATGACCTGAGCAGAAATCAATGCTTAACCACCTAGGCGCCCTATTGTGTACTTTTTATGTATTAGGTACTTAGGTAGGTTTGGGGGATATGGGTAGGAAGTATGCTGTGACAAGTAGGCTTGTCCTTCACATCCAGTCACTGGCCCAGGGGCTTTCTCTGGGGTTGCCTGGCAATGGGCTAGCTCCCTCTTTCTCCAACAGGAGGGGCTAGCTGTACCCAACCTCAATTTCCTATGGGGCTAAGAGACCTCAAGGCTGTCTACGGCCATACCACCCTCAACGCACCCGATCTCGTCTGATCTCGGAAGCTAAGCAGGGTCGGGCCTGGTTAGTACTTGGATGGGAGGAGACCTCAGGGCCTTTAGCTGGACATTTCACGTATTTCCCTAAGCAGTGGTTCCCTAAACTCATACTGCTTAGTATCTGAACCCCCAGATACTCCCTCCTCTTGCCCCCTACCCAGCAAAGCTCCTCTCAAGCTGACCTATAAAAAGGAAGAGCGGGGCGCCTGGGTGGCTCAGTTGGTTAAGCGACTGCCTTCGGCTCAGGTCATGATCCCGGAGTCCTGGGATCGAGTCCCACATCAGGCTCCCTGCTCGGCGGGGAGCCTGCTTCTCCCTCTGACCCTCCCCCGTCTCATGTGCTCTCTGTCTCTCATTCTCTCTCGCAAATAAATAAATAAAATCTTAAAAAAAAAAAAAAAAAAGGAAGAGCAACAAGGGATTCTCCCAGGAGCACTGCCGTATGGTATGTCCAGCTGCACCCCATAGAGTCTCTCTGCCAGAACCAGGGAGAACAGAGACCTGCCTCCCCTTTCTTGAGTTTCACCCGTACCATGATGCTACTAGTACTGAGTCCTTTGCCAGAGCAGAAAGGCAGCCTCTTTCTAGAAAACAAAAACTCACATGCTGTGTGATGAGTACTATGGCAGAGTTATTCCACATGGCCTGACTGGGGTGCAGAGGAGAGGTATCTAATCGCCTTTTGGAGAAGGTGCTACTAGAGCTAACTTGGAAGGACGAGTTGGCTTGGCAGATGTTGGGCCACGGGGAGGGACATTCCATTCAAAGAGAATAGTATGTGCAAAGCATGGAGGCAAGAGAGGAAACTCTAAGTTCTGTTTGCTCAGAGTTGCATGAGAAGTGATATGATCAGAGATGATGCTGGGGAGGTAGACAAGTCTTTGAGTGTTGTGTTGAGAATTTGGAATTTATTTTGGAGGTGACGGAGAGTCACCAAAATACTTGAGGCAGATGTGCATTTTGGAAAGACCATTTTGCAGGCTACGTGTAGCCTGGTTTTGGGGAAGCAAGACTAGAGGCAGCTACCACAACCCAGGGAAGAGGTGTTGGTTGTACAAATGCAGGTGGAGTAATGGGAATCCAGGAGGGAACACTTGAGAGAGAGGATTCTAGACATAACGTGTCAAAACTATAACAGAATTTAGTCATCTTTAATTGTTTCTTTCACAGCTGAGGAAACTGAGGACCAAAGAGACTACACAATGTCTGCAGATTGAATCTCCTTGCACCCAACCCTCCTTTATTCTAAGGAATTTCCCAGATGGTTAGGAAGACTGTCTTGTTTTTCAGGGTCCACTCCTTTAGGTATGTTATTCTTGGTCTTTGGAGGTGTACGGGCTGGGGAGGGGCGGGGGACTTCTAGTGAAGATTACATTAGAAAAGGAAAGGGAGCCAACTGTAGGAGTCTTTTTCCTTCATCTAGCAGTCCCTCAAAGCATCCTTCATTTTAGAGGGATGTGGGGTTTATTTGCAGAACCTCAACCTCTAGTGTGTTCATTTGTTTGCAGAAGAATTGACGAACACTGCTATTTCCTAGCAAAGAAAACACACCCAATTTATTCATACTTGCGGATGCCACAGGAGTGACCCTACAGTGTACACAAAGAGACAGAAATTCAGTCTGATGCTGTGAACATGGGATACCAGCAAAGTCTGATTGGTCACCCGGTGTGCTTCTGAGCTCTGACAAGCAGCAACTCATCATTTCTATAGAGGGAACCTTGAGGTGTGTCCATGAAATAATCCTCTGATATAGGTATTATTGGTTGCATTGAACAGAGAGGGAATCTGAAGCCCAGAGAGCTTACGATTATGCCCATGGACGCATGTAAGTAAGGAGCAATGCTGCTGTCCAAATGCAAAAGGGCCAGACTCAAATGCCCTCCTCTTCCCGATAGCATTACCTCCCTGGAAATGGGCACAGGACTTGCCATCATTTTCTGTTTTGGCTCTAACATGTGAAAGCCCAAGGCTGTCTGCTAAGCTGGCCAGAGAAAACCTATGTAAAGTCTGATGCTTTTGATCCTCTGACTTGGATATGACTAGACCACCTGTGGGTGAGTTTGAGTTGTTGTCAGTGACAGAAGATATCTTTCTCGGACAACACAGCTCTCATGCTAGCTTAGCAAGCTTGGGTTTGTATAGGGCCAGGGGGACAAAACTACTGGAGTGGGGTCCTTGCCTTCCTGTCAGAGTCCTTTTCTCTTCTAAGGCCTGTCTTCCAAATACAGCACAACCTAGACCTTTACAACACAATAACCACCTTTCTTCCCTTGAGTGAGGGTGAGAAGAAGAAATGCTCACACTAATTTGCTGTCTTGTTTCTTTTTTCACCCCAGATTATTTATCTATTATTCTATTGACCTACCCACCTATTATTGAGGTATAATTGACATATAACGTTATATTAGTTTCAGGTATAGAATGTAATGATTTGATATTTGTATACATTGTGGAGTGATCACCACAATAGGCTTTTTTCTTAAATGTACCTTATTATAATGTTTAATTATAAAATATTATGTAAAATGAATATTATAAATATGTAACGAATAACATAAAAATAATGCCCCTTGTAAAATTGTACACAAACATTTGAATATACGTATGTATACATATATCTATTTGTGTATGTGAGTGTAGATACACAAATAAAGCTCTCTCTATACACATATAGCCATACCCATATTTTTTTTGCATTAACGGGTTCACACTACACAAACTCTCTTGTAATTTTTTTCAGTTACCAAATAAACTGATATTCTTCATAAGATAATACTGATGGGTTTCCTTGACTGCAAGTTCTGGAGAACTTCAGTACATCCACTGTTTTCTGATGGCTCGGGATAGTTGCTCACCTTGATGAGGCTTGTGTACAACTGGATCAAATAAGGTCACGTGTCTGAGAGTGTTTTATAAACGGTAGGGTGCTAATGTTAGTTATCAAAATATCATATGTGCTGAGGACTACATTTATCCAGAAGTGGATTGGATGCTTCTCAGAACGTTCTGGCGCAATAGCTCAGAAGACATGTTTGCACTTTGGCTGGGGGAAGAGCAAACACTGTGGTTGACGACATAGTCAGTCCTCCCTGCTGGCAAGAGCCCACCAAGGAAGGAGCCTGGAAAGCCTCCGGCTGCCTCTATCTGTCTCTGTCCCCCAACTGTCCAGTTGATTAATCTGAGGAGATTTTCGAAGCATATCTGTTAAACCACAAGACCATAGTCACAACGGGAGCAGAGAATCCTCCCGGTCTCCCCTGGGTGCCTGGAATCTGAGAGCGGCCTTCACTGCCACACAAGGAGAGTTGACTTGGTGGAGAACATGGGAGCAAAGGTAGCATCTTCATAACTTCTTAAAACATCCCTCAAAAAACTCCAAATCTCCTTTAGGTTCAATTGAACATTTTACTTCTCTCGGCTTCCAGCTGACAGCATGAAAAAAGCCAAACTGGTGGTTGGCTGGTTGGGTGTTTTTTTTTTTTTAACCTCATGACAAGCCTGGCTTGGAACTATTCAACCATTCTTCAGCCCCCGATACTGTGTGTCTATAGATAAACAGGCATATATATTAACTACTTTCGTTTACTTCTCCCCAAATGGAAGTCCATTAATTTCCCAATATAGTTTGCAGAATGACTTGCCTGTTGCCAGCACCGAAAGGATATATTAATCCTTAGTCCTGAAATGTTTGAGTTAGAAAATAATGGGAAACAGAAGAAATAGAAGGACCAAGATGACTCATTTATCTCAGATGTTCACCCTAAACCACTTCAGAAATGCCAACAATGAATTAAAACTAGAATTCTAGAGGAATGACCTAAATCACACTTCACCAGAGAGTCTTTAGTTCCTTAGCAGAAATAGCACTTTGTGTCTAGGATGGAGGAGCTTGATGATACCTTGAGTCAAGTAGCATGAACTTAGCTCCAACTGGTCTGGGGAGTAAAGAATCTATATTGTCTCTCTCGGGGCAGAAACCTCTTTAGTAGATGACAAAAGGAAGCCACAGGCAAGTCTAAGATACTGACACCCTGTGATAGTGTGGAAGAGAGCTGGCCTGAAAAAAAGAGCAACATCTTTTTTTTTTCTTTTTTTAAGTAGACTCTACACCCAATGTGGGGCTTGAACTCAAGAGCTGCATGCTCTACTGATAGAGCCAGCCAGGTGCCCCAAGATCTTTTCTTGCTCACTGAATCATAAACTAAATCTGCTCCTCTTCTTCTTCTGTGGTATCTTCCTGCTTTAATTTTCCCGAGGCACAAAGGAAGTGGCCCTACAGGGAGCAATCAACTCCCTTTTCTATAAGGTCACCTGAAGGCCGGGGGGTCCCAGTGTGCAATGGTTGGTAAAGGCTAGGGTTGTGATTGAGGCAAAAATCAGGGGAAAAATAAGACTCAGCTCAAGGAATAGAAAACATCTTTGTTGAAAGTTAATAAAATTTCATATGTAACTAGTTACTGCAGAGAAGCAACTAATCTTATAATAGATGCTGTTGATAATGTTAATTACCTCCTTAGATACCATCAAGAAGTGGCTTTCAACTTTACACATTTCTTGTCCAAGTTGTAAATTTGGTCTCGGAATGAACAGGTAGGTGATAAAAAGTGAAGAAAGAGAAGGATTTGAGTGAATAAGAGATTATGAGGTGAGAGTAGGACTAAGCCTAACTTTGGGCCAGTTACTCAGGAGGGCGCTCCATGGGCAGCATCATGTTGGTGAAGGTGGTCTTGGAGACAGTGTTGGTCCTCAGCCTTGCGCACGCACGACCTCCATTTTATCCATCCCCCAGGCAGGAGGCTGACTCTAGTAAGGACAACAGAAAAAACACAGGGCACCCAGTTAAATTTGAATTTTAGAGAAACCATGAATAGGTTTTTTAGTATAAGTATGTCCCATACAATACTTATATTTTTATTTGCTAAATCTGGCAACCCTATCCAGGACACTTCCAGTAATTCTCTCTCCAGAGACTTCATACATCAGAACACCAACGTGTGAATTACAGGGCCGGCCACATCTTTCCATGTATCAGAGCCCTTGCTTACTCTCTGTACCACTCTCTTTCAGTGCTTGGAAGACCAAGTTTGTCACTGTTTGGCGAATACCAAATTGTTGCAAAGCAAGTTGAGGAGGCTCTTGAGCTCCGTATTCAGGCTGCAGCAGAACCCGGGAAGCCGGGTGTCTGACGGCGAGGACACCGCCTGGAACCTGGAATAACAGCCCGGTCAGACTCAGTGTCTCTCCCCACAGACTGTGCTGCAGTGATGCTGGGGTTCAACTCTCTTCTTTCAATATTTAGTTTTCACAATTTTTTTAAGTAACCAAAAACTTATTCTTTATCATTGACACGCTGCCATTTCCAAGATATCTGCTGATCGAGTCCATTTTAGATGGACTGTTGTGCTACTTTTTAGGGAGTCATAGTAGATATATTTCTGGGGTTTAGGAAACTCTCCAGTTTCCAAGAAATGTGTAAAGTTATCCTAATTAGTATATGTTAGTTTTACGAGATAGTTTCAGGTGTGTATCTTGGATTTTCTAAAACAGAACATAATTTTTGTCTCACACTCTCATTCTGTTTAATGCGGGAAAATCAATCTGGTAACTACCGGGGAGATGAATTCACACTTACACTTCTTCTCTTGCTCTCCTTTAGATGGAATCCCCGTGGTAGGGGACTGAGCGAGGGGGAACCATATTAACACCATGTGCTCTGAGTTGGTAGCTCCCAAGATGAGTAACGGCCCCATCTTGTCTTTGGTCATGGGATCCGTCCCCACTAGCCTCCCGAGTTCTCCTCAAAGGCAGCTGCGTGCCCATCTGGTCTGCTCAGCTTATCCACGGTTGTTCCTCCGCGGCGGGACTCCTTTGGGCTGCTGGCTGTCACTCTCAGCTAACTAAGTTCTGAGCCCTTTCCAGGTTTTGAGGAGGGTCCAGTTATTCTCACAGCTCTTTGGGGCCACCGGAAACAAGGCTATCATTTTGTTCATTTCTCCTGTCACCCGTACAACCATCTCTTCTCTGTCGACTCCACCTCACTGTGGCATATGCACAGCTGTGGGGGTAACTACCCTTCCTAGATGGGAAGTAGACACTAACCTCTGCCTCTCTCAGTTTCCTCAAAGCTTATCTGGTGTTCTACCCCGACCACAGTCCTCTCGCTTCTGAGGGGAGATGATGGGGCTATGGCCTTTCTGGGAAACCACACATCCCTACGGTCCAGGTAACACCACCATAGCGCCCGAGGGATGGTTACCTTGGATGGGGAAGGGGAAAGGAGTTCTTTTGGACCAGTCTTATTTGTCTACTCGTGTGGGCCAAACAGTTGCTGGATGCTCAGAAATACTTTTCTCCCAAGTCTAGGTCTTGTGTTCAGTGATCTCAATTGAATCCTAAAATCTAAGCAACTGACTTTATTTTGCTTGGCATTGCAGCTGTATCCACCCCACTTTTCCCTGGGGCAGGGCGTGTCTTGGACTGCAGGGTGGGAGAGGGCAGTGAAGTGTGTGATGTTGATGGTAACAGGGAAGACCCGGTTGAAGTCTCAAAATGTTCTTCTGCTCTACTGTCAATGGGCCGGTCACTGTGCTAAGTGCATTAGATCCATGTCATCCTCAGCACAATTCCCCAAAATACTACCATTCCCGTTTCCAGGTGAGGGAATGGAAGCTTAGAGAGAGGATAGGTAACTTGCTCAGAGATCCCAGTTATAAGTGGTGGAGAAAGAATGAAATCTAGGATCACTGAATTCCAAAGCCTTCATTTTACATCCCAACAGTGGTCTCATTACTTTGGTGAGCAACTGACTCTCCAGGGAGTTTGTTAAAAATAATTCTGATAAAGACCCACCTCAAGAGATCCTGATCCAACTGGTCTGTGATGGGGCCAGGTCATCTGTATTTTGAAGAGTCTCTGGAGGTAATTTAGATGCCCCCCAAAGTTTGAGAGCCAACTCTGCCACTTGTTAATTGTATGATCTGGAACAGATGACAGTGCCCTGGTTCCTCATTTATTAAATGGGGGATGACGACAGTACCCACGGCATTGAGTTATTGTGGGAACTAAGTGGGTTTAAAATGAAAGCACTAGGAAGAGTACATGGCACGTAATAAGTGCTTGATGAGCATTAAAGATGATTACTTTTGCTGCTTCTTAGCAGCAACTTACTTACGAAACATTTATTAGAAGTGCTATTTCCTGGACAGATTACATAAAAGGGTAATTGCCTGCATTTACATAAATTTTTGATAGTCTGTGTCTCAGAGAGCAATATTTTTTTAGCCCTTTCCCCCCAATCTAGGTTTAAGCCTAATTTGGATCCTGTGGTCTCTTGTGGTCCTACAACCCCAAGGCCACGTTATGAAGGTAAATCGAAATGAAGCTGGGGCTACAACACTAATTGCAGGCAAGAGAGAAGATCAATGATTCTCAACCTTGATTGTGCCTTAGAAATATCCGGAGAGCTTTAAACAATGCCCAAGTCACACCCGTATTGTTAATGTCAGAATCTTAGGAGATGAGGCCCAGCTAGCAGTGTATTTTAATTGCCAGGTGATTCCAATGTGTGACCATTAGGCCCCTCCCAGGTCTACTGAATAGAAACTCTGGGGGTGGGGCCCAGGAATCTGTGTCCTAACATGGTGCTTTCTACAAACTTCAGGACCCTTGGTGTGAACCATTCTGTATCCCCCGCTACCCCCACCATGTCCAGGCCTCTGTTTCTGCTTCTCTGCTCAGTGGGGTGTGATGTGAAGGCAAGAGAGATGTGGTAGCCCTTAGTTCACTTAAGAAGGTGCAAGTAGATCTGAAGTTAAATCAAACTGATAGCTATTCCAGCCAGACTTGCGCTAGACTGGGGGAATGAGGATCTTCCAGCCTCAGTGCCTGTTTCTCCTGGGGGGTTGGGGGACGGGCAGATGAGCCAATTAAGAGAGGCCCCCCTCTCTCAGAATGGACACCTGTCAATATTTGCCTAAAATACCCCTTCTCTCCAGTCCTAACTCTGCCCTGGAAGCCTCACGAGGCCAGTCAAACGTAACAAGTTCCAAACCAACCCATCTGCTTTTCATTTCCTGCAGGATGCTAAATCGAGTCTTTTAAGGTTGCTTAAAATATGTGCCTCTCCTCCTGCCCCACCCCGTGGGGCATTTGCTCTGCGGCGTCCTCAGACCACCTTGCCTCCTGCCTCCTCCACCTGGGGCCCTTCTGCACAGACTTGGCTTCAAACAATGCTCACAGTTATTCCGGGCGTTTGCTTTTTCGGCTTAGTGCACATCCAATGATATCTTTTTCTTCTTTAAAGCACTGTCTTCTGTCTCCTCATTTGTCCCTTTCTCCTTTGGCAAATGTAATGCTACCGACATTTGAAGGTGGTCTGGTTCCCTTGAGTCTGGTAATTAGCCTTGCTGCTGGAATGAGCATGAGAGTGCTGGGTGCAGAAGTGAGAGCAGGGGCTAGCAGGACCTCCTCAGACGGCCCTCTTGGGACCTCCACAGTGTACTCGGGAGGTTGGAGTGCCTGGCCGCTCGGGGGTGGGACCTGGAGTAAGTCTGAGTTTCCTTCCTAAATTTGAGCAGTGACTCTAGGTGACCTTAAAGCTTAAACTCTAGGTGACCAGAACCACTCTTGGGTTTGCTCTGCTTCTGTTTAGCATCTGCTGAGTCGAGACCTTTGCCACCAATTAACAAGCGTGAGGCCCTATTCCGTTGCAAAGTACTTCGAGATTGTAAACAAACTTGGAAAGACCAGTTCCAGGGGAAGTCGTGGGGGTTAGGAAATACGCCCTTGTATTCTTCCTTCCAGTATCAGAGAGATGCAGCAGCCCTCCTCTTCCTCAAGGAATTATTTGGACCATCTTCTAGGGCGGAATCCCAAGCTCCACACCCTGTCCTGAATGTGCTGCCCTGTCCCATATTTCATCTTTTCAGAGTCCTGCCAAGCACAGGGTAGGTAAAATGATAATAACTGTTATTGCCCTAAGGTGTTTTCCCTCTAAATCTGTCAACAACTGTAAACTTCTGAGCACCCTCTTTATGCCAGGAATTGTGCAGTAAGACTCAGCTCTGACCCTGAAGAAGCTGATGCTCCTGCTGAAGGGACAGGCTATGTACACACACGGAGGTAGTGGCCTGAGACCATGCCAGAGGCACCAAACAGGTAACAGAGGCTAAAGGAGTGTGTGCGACTAGTACTGTACCTGGATGTTGAACACCTGTTACATGCTATGTTTTGTGGTAAGCACTGAGGCTAAACCAGTGAACAAAGCAGATAAAACCCTTGGCTTCATGGATCTTAGGTTCTAATGAGACAAGACGGAGTGTAAATGAGTAAACATATAATTCATCAACTTGTGACAAGTGCTTTGAAGGAAGATGAAGCAGAGTGAGGTGATTTTTTTTTTTTAGATAGGAGGTCAGGGAAGACCTCTCTGATAAGGTAGCTTTTGAGTCAAAATCTGTAGAAAAAGAAACAGCAAGTCATCCAAATATCTGGGGGAATTTCCCAAGCAAGCTGAATAGCAAGTGCAAAGGCCGTGTGTGCTTAGTGTGGTCTAAGAAGGACATGTGGGCCAGTGTGGCTGGAAGTCAGAGAACAAGAGGGCATGGGTAGGCTATAAGGTTACAGAAGTGGTGGGTACGTCAGAGTGTCCTGCGGGCTGTGATGAGAACTTTGGATTTTATTCTGAAGCCCTTGGAGGGTTTTGAGCAGAGTAGTAACATGATCTGACTTATATATTGGAAGATCTCTTTGTGTGAGGACAGACTCTAGGGGTGTATGTAGAGAAGCTTGGGGTCACTGAGCAGGCAATAATCCAGGGGTGAAATGATGGTGGCTTGGGCCAGGGTAATAGGATTGGGGGTGGTGAGATAAGATTGGATTCAGATAAGAGAGCTAATGTATGGGGTTACGAATAAAGAGAGAAATTAGGAATGACTCCACAAAGTTTTTGGATTGAACCCAAGGTTTTACATTCATAGGAGAGAGTGTCTACTTCTGTTTAAGATAATCAGAGGATTAATGAAAGACCCAAGATTTGAGCTGTACTTTGGAAACCTAGTAGGGTTTTGTGGCTTGTAAACTCTCAGTGGTTTATTCTGAGACCATTTTGTCTTTCCGGACCCCATCCCCCTCACCCCAATCCCACTCTTTGTTGTCTTAACAGCCTCTACTCCAGGGGACCAGGAACTCACGAAGGGTAGCCCGAGGGAAGCTCATCTTGATTCTTCAGGCCCATCATGGACATTCCTAGCTCTTGCCAGTAATTCATTGAGAAGTGGGCTGGATTAGAAGTGAGCAGCATGTACTACAATTCTGGACAATGAAGTATAAAAGGGAACTCTGCAGAAGAGACTTCTGGGAAATCCTCTAAGTCTGAGATGCTCTGGAATTGAGATGTACAAGGACATAGTGCTTGAACTGCTGTCGCCATCTTGCAAACATAAAGGGGAAGCTTAGGTCAATAGCTGGCATGGTAAGAGTGACAGATGGGAAAGGTTGGAGAGAGCATGGTTCCTTGAGGACATCATTAAGCCACTAAGTTAGGCAACTCTGGAATGGCACCACTTCTGGACTTATTATGTGTGATTAAAAAACCAAAAACTAAAAAACCTCCTAATCATCAAATGCTTTTGAGTCGTGTGGTTTATATTTGAAATGGAAAGTATGTCCTTTTAGATAATTAGAATAAAGGTTCTAGATGGGAAGACACAGCAAAAGCAAAGACACTTTGAGGCAAGACTTTCTTTGAGAGAAGAAAACTCAAAGCATATCTGGGGAAGAGTAGGTGGAATAACTTGTCATTAACTCATAGACTCATCAGCAAATATTCATGGAGCCCCGACTATGCACCAGGCACTCTTCTGAGGTCTGGGATGCTGTGGTGAACAAGGTAGACAGGATCCTTCTTCTTATGAAGTTTATTATCTTATGGAGGAAAGATGACTGGTAAGGAAGGAAACACAGCAAGAATCATTTCAGGAAGTTGTGAGTGGGATGAAGGAACTAGAATAACTGATGTGATAGAAAGTGACCAGAGGGGCCACTTCACGTTTGGGAAATGGTATGTTGTGGAGGCTTAGAGAGAGAAAGAGGATGGCCAGACTGAGAAAGTGAAATGAGGCTGGTGTGGCTGGAATCTAGGGAGAGAGGAGAAAGAAGAGGACAGATAGAGAAGCAAGGTCAGGTCTTGTGGGCTTTGTGGCCAAAGCAGGCAGGAAGAAAGAAGAATCACTGGAGCATGGTAAGCAGGAATATGTTATAACCTGTTTACATTGTAGATCTGTGTGGTGGCATCATGGATGGACTCAAGTCGAAGACCCAGTCCTTATAGAGGACTGTAAGTCTGGGAAAGTCTGGGAAAGACTTACACTGCCGGGTAACTCCTTTCATTTCAACAATCCACTAAACACTGTGGCTCATTTGAGAATTTTAGGCACGGGAATAAGGTCATTAGGACAATAATATTGGCAGAGGCACTTTCCTCTGCTGAGTCATCCACTTAGCCTTCCCTGCTCCTTCTTCTAGAAAAAAAGGCCAGCCTTGCTACAACGCTAGATACAAAGAGTAGTGTCGATTAGAAATAAGGTGATTCCCCAGGATGCTGGTCACATTAGATTAGGGCAATTCTAGGACAGAGCTGTCCAAAATAAATAGAATGTGAGCCACATAGGTAGTTTAAAATTTTCTAATAGCCACATTAAAAAAGTAAAAGAAAGTAAAAAGATCAAATTAACTTCAATAGCATATTTCATTCGAACCAATATATTCAAAATATTATCAATTCAATATGTAATCAATATAAAAATTATTAATGATCTATTTTTTCTTTTTTTCCTCCCTAAGTCTTTGAAATCTTTACATATATATTTAAAAAATTTTTTTTCTTTAAGTAGGCTCAATGCCCAGCATGGAGCCCAACACAGGGCTTCAACTCAGGACCCTGAGATCATGACTCCAGCCGAAACCAAGAGTCAGACGCTTAACTGACTGAGCCACCCAGGCGCCCCTGAACTAGGAAACTTTCAAGCACTCAGTAGTCACATGTGCTTAGTGGCAACTATGTTGGACAGCACAAGTATAGAAATATGGTCTGGGAAGGGGGGCCATATCAGGATGGAATGCTGGAGTTTGCCAATGGCTTGGTGCTTCTGCTGATCTGCTATAGATCCATTCTCTAAAAGAGATATATTGGGGGTACCTGGCTGGCTCAGTTGGTAGAACATGTGACTCTTGATCTTGAGGTTGTGAGTTCTAGCCCCACACTGGGCATAGAACTTACGTAAATAAATAAATAAATAAATAAATAAATAAATAAATAAATAAGAGATGTATTCGTCACAGGACATAAACATTTTGGGGACTCTTAATTATTTTCCTAATCGATTACATCCATTTATGATTTACTCACCATGAATAAAGATGCCGGTATCACCAGCTCCAGATTTGGGAATTTGCATCTTAATTTTGGGTGGTTAATTTAGTAAGAGTTAATTTACTGATGTTAATTTAGTTAACTTAGTGAAAGAAATACCATACTTCTTTTAACCTGCTTCTCTTTGATAACTAGTAACATTGAATACTTTTCCACATATTTACTAATATTTGTTTTTTTGTGGATTATTTTATTACAAGTCTTTGTTCCAATATTAGCTGAAGTCTTAATAAGATTCTTATCAACCTGGGTGCCTGGGTGGCTCAGTCGGTTAAGCGTCTGCCTTCGGCTCAGGTCGTGATCCCAGGGTCCTGGGATCGAGCCCTGCGTCGGGCTCCCTGCTCCGCGGGGAGTCTGCTTCTCCCTCTGTTCACCCCTCCCCCAGCTCGTGCTTGCTTTCTCTCTCTCTCAAAAATAAATAAAATCTTAAAAAAAAGATTCTTATCAACTTGTGTAAATTCTTGTGATAATGTTATTAATCTTTTTTTGGTCATACTTTTTGTAAATATATCTGCTAGTATGTTATTTGTCCTTTATTTTGGTGATTTTTTTTTAACATGCAAAATTTCTTTTCTGAAATCTTCATGTTGTCAAGTACTTCCATCTTTGCCCTATAGTAATCTTGTACTCATGAAGTTTATCATCTTGTGGAAGAAAGTTAGGTGACAATGAAGGAAACATAACACAAATAATTCCAGGAAGTTGTAAGTGTGATGAAGAAAATAAAATACATTAATGGGATAGAAAGTCACCAGAAGGGCCTTCCCACTAGCACTGTGATAAATATTTAATCCTATTTTTTCTGGACTTTATAGTTTTAAGCACACTTAAGCCTTTAAATAAAATGGAATTCAGGACGCCTGGCTGGCTTAGTCAGTGGAACATGTGACTCTTGCTCTCCAGGTTGTAAGTTCGAGCCCCACATTGGGTGTGGAGATTACTTAATAAATAAACAAAATGGAATTCACTTTGATGTACCATGTAAAGGTAGATCTAAATTCTTCCCTTCCTCCCAAATTGCTCATCAGTCTCCCTCCACCATTTATAGAAAAAAAAGTCATTGTATTGTGACATCTTCTTAATATACTAAAATTTCTATGAAAATAGGATGCGTTGCTGATCTTTCTGTTATATTCCAGGAATCTATTCTTACACCAAGACTTCACTATCTTACTTTTGTTGTTTTATAGGTTTTACTTTTGATAGTAATTCCTCCTTCACTCCCCTACCCTAACACATTTTCTTTCTTGCCTGTTTAGAATTTTCCTTTCTTTCTGTCATATGTTTAAAAACATCCTTCTAGTTTGTTTTTTTTTTTAAGATTTTATTTATTTATTTGACAGAGAGACACAGCAAGAGAGGGAACACTAGCAGAGGGAGTGGGAGATGGAGAAGCAGGCTTCCCGCCGAGCAGGGAGCCCGATGAGGAGCTCGATCCCAGGACCCTGTGATCATGACTTGAGCCGAAGGCAGATGCTTAACGACTGAGCCACCCAGGTGCCCCTAGTTTTTTTTTTTTTTTAAACAAGATTCTGCTAGATCTATAACTGAAGTTGTAGGAAACAGGTATTTATGTAATATTTTGGCTTCCTATCCGGGAACATCTATTTTTCCATTCATTCACAACTTTTCAGACCACGCAGAAGGTTTTGCAGCTTCCTTTGTAAAGAAATGTATGTATATATGTAAGCATGTTTGCACACATATATAGTATCTTAGATTGGGTTTCGTAGAAACAGACTCTGAGATGGAGAATTGTCTCGGAAGATTTTCACAGAGAGCACATGTAGCAAACCAGCCTACAGTGCGGTGGCCACTGGGACCTTAGCTGGTTAGGGAGGGGGGGGGGGGAGGGGAGGGGACAGGGGGCCTGACAGAGACACTCCGGAACTGGAATGGGACATTGAAGTTTAGCAATTTACAAATAAAATACAATCTTTGAATGGATCAGGGTGCTCAAGTCGGCCTGACCAATACATTGTCTCTCCTTAGATGGGCCTCAGGGGTGGCCAGATTGTCAGGTGAGGGTTAGTATTACCTAATTGCCTTCCGTAGATGTATACCATGCATAATCCTCTTAAAACCAAAGGTGTGCTTGTTTCCACTTGACAGTATTGGATATTATCAAGCTTTGGGATCTTTGTCAATATGGCGATGAAAAATGGCATCTCATTTTAGTTTTGAAGTGCATTTCTCTTTAAGAATGAGGTTGAGTTTTGCAGATGTTCAATAGTTACTTGTATCTCATTTTGAAGCTGAAGCTTGGAGGACAGTATGATCTGGACTTTGTACCCAATTGTTGCCTTGCAGAACCCAGAACATGCCTTTTATATCTCCATAGCTTTTGGATCCCTTTAGGTTCATTTTGACTGCCAGTAAGTGACATAAACTCCTGACTCAACTGACTTTAGCACTGAGGAAAATCTTTTACCTTACATGACATCATGTCCTGGGATAGAGTGGTTCTAGAGTTGGCTAATACAGCTACTCAGCAAGGCCATTGAGGTCCCTGGTCTTCCTATCTTTTTGATTGACATCCTCTGACTAGATTACCTCCTGCTCACAAGATGGCTGCATCACAGCCAGGCATCCCATCGAGGTAATGCAAGATCCAGTGGAAGAACCACTGTTTCTTACCATGAGCCTCTTCTTAAGAACATGGAAACTTGTCTTGAAGTCCCCTCCTAGAAGATGTGCCCTTGAATCTCATTGGTCAGACTTGGGTTTTATGCCTGTTCCTAAACTAATAACAGGCGAGGAGCCTGGGACCATCATACGCGGCTCATGTTACTCAGGATCTTCCCTTGAATGATAATGAGTAGGCGTGGGCACTCCCTTGCCCCACCCGCACTTCCCAAATAATTGGGGCACTGCTGACAGGAAATGTGGATTTGTTGTAAGGGGACAATCAACTGTGAGTGTCACAAGTTTCCATAATCGTGTGGAAATACTCTCTTTGCCTCCTCTACTTATCCTCCCATCTAACCACCATTCATCTTTCAAGTATAGGCTGGGGTGGCTCGGAGGAAACGTGTTGCGTCTCCTCTAGGGTCTCCAGGGTCTCTACGGTGGGGGGGGGCTCCCCTCCACTCCCATGGCAGCTTGTACCATCCTCATCACACACAGCTGTACTTCTGGCTTCACTTCTCAGTTTCCTGCTCCTTGAGGGCAGGGACTGGGTCTGGTTTGTTTCTGTATCTCTAGCCCCTAGGACAGTGCACAGTACAGAACCCTTAACTCATGCTGTTGAATGAAATCCATTTACTGGTATTTTCGTTTAGAGTGTCAAGTCTAGATTCACAACAGAGACCAATTTATAGTTTTGTGTTTGGGAATGATTTGTCCATTGAGATTTGGAATTAAGATTATCTTTTTCACAGAAAGCCAGCTGAAGAGTTTCCATAACAAATTATTTAATTTGTGGATTATCCATTCCTTAAAAGTCCAGACGTTCAAAAAGTATTTCCTGAACACATATTATGTGTCAGGCACCATCCTACTTGGCTCTTTATACGAGAGTGATGTGAGAGCTTGTCTCTGAATCTGGAGTTTATGCTCTAAGGAAGCATTTTTCAAACTGCAGGTCAAGATCTGTCATGGGTAGTGAAATCAATCCCGTGAGTCAAAAACCATCATTAAAAGGGGAAAGAAAGGGGATGCCTGGGTGGCTCAGTCTGTTGGGCATCTGCCTTCGGCTCGGGTCATGGTCTCAGAGTCCTGGGATGGAGCCCCAGCATTGGGCTCTCTGCTCGGGGCGGGAGCCTGCTTCTCCCTCTCCCTCTGCTGCTCCCCCTGCTTGCGCTCTCTCTCTCTCTCTGACAAATAAATGAGTAAAATCTTAAAAAAAAAACAAAAACAAATAAACAAGTAAAAGGGGAAAAAATACGATAGAGTAGAACAAAATGTATCCGAGTGCATCACTCTTGGTAAAACTTTATGCATATATATATAATTTGTTTCTATCATGTCCTGGGTCAGGATATAAACTGTGTTCTTTACTCTGGGGGACAAAGCAGTTTAAAGCCAGTGCTCCAAGGGCCAGTGTTTTCTTCCCTGTTTCTCTTTGCTGTATATGTTTTCTGCTCCTCCTGACAGGGCTCCCTGACAGGAGGAAAAGACAAGGCGTAGAGGTTCTGCTTCCCAGCGTGCCCTCCCACCCCAAGCCAGCCCTCCAGCCTTGGATTTGGGTAGCCTGCCACAGACTGGAGAGCCAGGGGCAGAAGGTCAGTCCGATCTGAGCAGCCGCGGGCAAGTCACTGCACCTTTCAGAACATCAGCTTCTCTTTTGTGAGGGGAAGATAACAACAGTACTTGCTCCACAGCCAGTCAAGAGGATCGCGCGTGAGTTGTGTGCTGTTAAGGAAACCCCCTTCAGTTCCTCAGGGGAGAAAAGCAGACTTAGCCCGTGGGTTGAAAAATTCTTTCTCCTGAGAAAGGAGGAAAGACATCAAAGAATGGCCCCACAGAAAGTAAGGAGGGGCTCCCAACACCCAGGGCCTGCATATATTAAGTCAAGAAAGGGGGGAAATCAATGGGAAAAGGTCAGGCTCTCCCACTTCTCTAATGAGCAGTCATTTTTTAAAAAAGATTTATTTATTTATTTGAGAGAGAGAGAGAGAGAGAGAGAGAGAGAGAGAGAGAGACAGCATGAGGGAGGGGGATACGGAGAGGGAGAGAGAGAATCCCAAGCAGACTCCGCGCCGAGCACGGAGCACAATGCAGGGCTCGATCCCAGGACCCTGAGATCTTGAGCAGAATCGAAACCCAGTCCGTCGCTCAATGGACTGCGCCACCCAGGCACCCTGAGTGGCAATATTTTTATTTCTTCATGGAGCACACTGTCAGGGGGTGTCTGGAGGGGCTGAGAGTGTGCTACTATATTCCCTTTTCATAAACATCAGAGAAAGGGCAGTGGACTCTGTCTTCCCTTCACTCCTCGCAGGAGGTGTGCTGGGGCCTGCCCAGCCTGAACATGGCTCAGGTTGGGAGGTGTGGTTGGTGGGTGGGGGGGTGGGATGGAGCGGGATGAGGTAAGGATAGGGTGAGGAGGGGGCTCAAAGGCAAGGAAGCCAATTGGAGTGTTTGTTGTATCTTCAGGGTCCTTTCTCACACATCTGAAATTCTCTCTTCTGTGACTGTCTTTGAGCAACTGTCACAGTGGACAAGTTGGGCACAGGCTGTCCTTCTTGCTCATTTTCTCCAGCTATAAGCAATCCACCTCCCTGGAAAACTCTCTGCAGGCTTCACAGCCCAGTTCTTCTGTTGTCAGCTGTGTGAACAGGAAGCCATAGATGTGCTTCCTTAAATATAAAGTTATTTTTACTTGTTTGTTGTTACTCCTGAATTGTTAAGACTTGGGAGAAAGATTCTGTAGAGGATCGTGCTCCCCCACACCCTAAAATATACACACATAAACACACACACACCCTTGAGAGAAGATAAGCAAGATGGGAAGTTGGTTTGCCTTGGCTGGCTGCTGGGGAAGTAGAAGCTGATACCCTGGCTGGGATTTGTCTTTAACCATCCCAGGGCCATGCAAACAAGAGGAAATGGAATTCCAAGAGTTTTAGGTAAAGACGGGGAATCTCCAAGAACCCAGTGGTTCTTTGCTTGTTTGTTTGGTTGGTTTGTTTCCAGGGACTCCATCTTTACGGAGTCCCATCTAGGATTGGGGCACATCATTCCCTGTTCTCTGACACATTTCAAACCAGCCTTGGCCCTGAGGGTGCCAGGGTTCACCAGCATGCCCAGTGGAAGGAGGCGAGGAAGCAGGCAGGGGCTGTCATACCCGCTGCCAATTCCAGAGAAGGAGAAAGACCTCAGCATCTGTCAAGAGTTAGAGCTGGCTCCATCTCCCCAGCACCTGGGTGTGTCCGTTTGCCCACATTTGTCTCTACTTGTACGTTCATGAAGGTCACCCGTGACCCTGAAGTAACCAAGTTCAGTGGCTTTTTCTCAGGCCTCATCTTCCACCTGACAGCCCCTCTTTCTTAAATGCTCACCGTAGTGAGCTAGTTCTCCCCCTACTTCTTTGATGATTCTTTCTGTTTCTTTTTCTTTTTTTTCCTGCATTGCAAATTTATGACTCCCCCAAACCTGTTTTTAACCCTTTTCTTTCTTTACTCTCCCCCTCTCTGGGCAAACTTTGGTTTCTTTTGCGACCAACCAAGTATTATTTTGCTGAGACATGCTTTCTTTCAAGAATAGTAACTAACTTAGGCAAAGGGAAGGTTTACATGGTAAAGCGTCTACAAAGCCAAGTGCAGACGTGAGTCCTGTCAGGGCTGAACCCAGGACTTAGTAGGTTCCGAGAAAGCCAGACAGAGTTGGCTGAGGCCCTGGTTTCTGCCTCTCTCCTGTCTGCTCACGTTTTGCTTCCTGGATATCTCTCATCTCTCCCCTCCTCTCCTTTCTTGGGCTATCATCTCCTTTCTTGGGCTTCATGACCTCTTTAGTGATTTCCTTGCAGCTAGTTATATCCTCCATCCAAACTATTTTATTTCAACAGTATCCCCTCTGCCTTGGGTCCCATGCTTTAGGATGCACCCCCCTCCCCCATCTCGGCCCACTTTAGCTGTATTTCTCCACAGGGTAAGGAATCCACAGGCCAGTGAGATGTTCCCACCTAAAGTCCCTGTTCCCCTTCTAGAGCCTATTTGCCGGGCCCGGGCCAGCCTTTTCTCCAGGTACATTGTTCTGAGGACAGACCACACCACTATTGTACTTGCTTCTAGGCCCGAAAGTTGCCCAAGGGGTAGTTGTTTATTGGAGAGGGGTAGGATGAAGTGGGAGTGGGAAGGTAGGTGGAGCTTGAACATGGCCATTGAATATGCTCGAGGTCCCTTGCCGTATGGGACAGAGCTTGAACTGAGAATGGGCCAGGGCCCAGTGACCAGCTTTCCCCCTTTCTACCCAACATGGAACTCGGAGAAATTCAATAATTCTATATTTGAGCCTGGCCTTTCATGCTGTAAGGTTTATTTTTAGGTATAGGGGGATCGAACGTATTTTATTTAGTACTTTGTTAGTTTGATTTATAACTTTTTGACACGTGGCATGTGGGCCTCCATTTGTACTCATACCCTGGGCCCCACAGACCCTAGGGGCAAGTCTGAATTTCATTATGGCCAGTTTAAAAAAAAAAAAAATTCCCTAAACAAAGCTCTGATTAAATCATCACCTGCCTCAAAACTTTTGATAATGACTTTTACTGTTTACTAGGGAGTAAATGGTTGTGGTTGTTCACTGTTTTGGGTCAGATGAAGCAGGTAGGACCTGCCTATCATCAGAAGAACGCTCAGGCCAGGCTCGAGTTGGCAAGCTTGCTGCTCAGAGCTCGCTGGGAAGGCTTAGAGGACAGAAGCCAGGGAAGCCTGACAACTAGCGTTTGGAGTCTCTAGCAGAGATGGTGTAAGTTCATGCAGATAAAGTTTGGAAAATCACAGGCAATTCTAAGGTAAGCTGTTAAGAAGTGGCCAGTGTGAAGTTGTTGAGGAGGGCAGGGAACACACACAGATAAAGGGGATTTGATTCCCAAGGTCACTTTTTGCCTCTGTTCCAGATTTTTCTATAGTTCCCATGTATTAGAACTTGTCCTAGTTTAATCCGTGTACAGTGCTTCTAGGAGGTGGGTGTGGACAATAGGAACAAAGCTTAATATTTAGCAGTACTCTGCAATAGTTTCTTCTTTTTTTCTTAAATCTTTATTTTTTTTTTAAGTGATCTCTACGCCCAGCATGGGGCTTGAACACACCACCCCGAGACCAAGAGTCACATGCTCTACTGACTGAGCCAGCCGGGTGCCCTTCTGCAAGAGCTTCTAATGAGGAACTCAGAACAATTATGAGCACACTCCGTTTATAATCAATCTCCTATTGAATATCTTTAAAGCGATTGAATTTGGGAGACAGTCCCTTTAGACTGGGAGAGGGTAAGTGGGTAGGACTGGAGTCGGGGGAGGCAGACTAGGATGATGTCCTACAGCCTTCTCTGCACTTCGGAAGCTGAGTCAGGTGCTTGTGCTGGGAAAGAAGATACGGGACTGAATCCAGGCTAAGGCTTCTGTTGCCTAGGACCATCTGCCAAAGCAGTGTAACTTGCGGTATTCTCATTCCAGATGTACAAGGATCAAGAGCTTCACAGAGGAGCTGTTGCTGAGCGTGGGAGAAAACAGGTAATTTTAAAAATAGGGAATATGGAGGAATGTATATTTTAGAAAAAGCCTCGAGTTTAAGACTTAAAAAAAAAAAAAATGTATGCACAGCTTTCCTGGACGTCAAAAACAGGCATTGAGGATAGACTCTCCGAAATCCGTAGACCAGGCTGTACTTTCACAGAGAATTGTTTTATCTCAAACTCATTACTATGGTCCTAACGGAGGGATATCCTTGCACTTCGGAAGGGATGCCTTAGTTGTGAGGAGCTTGAAGGGCCCACTTGCCCAATGCTTCTTAAACCAGCATATGCCTCAGAACCACCTGGCAGGGCTTGTACAAAATGCATAGTTTATAAGATTCTTTGCCTATTTACCCAGAATTCTCTCTCGAAGGCAACGGTAGTAAGGATCTTCCTTTCCGCAACCAACCACAAATTATTTTCTACATTTAAAAATTCAAATAGGCTACTTTAGCTTTGCTAAAGGAAAATTTTACAAAGGGAAAATAAAACCCCACTGGCAGAAGCTTAGGTAAGGGCAAAATTAAGTTAAAATTTTCTCCATATTAATTTAGAAATAGCAATAAAAGCCAAATGTTCTAAAGGTTACATCAGTCAGGGTCCTGGCAGCAGATAGCCTTGGAGTGAGTCATTTGAGAAAAGTGTAATAAAGGCACTATTTACTAAGCGTAGGCTGGGCTTAGACAAAGGAAAGGGGATGGTGCCTTTCTCTTGGTTTGGTAAGTGCAGGAAACATTAACACCACAAGGTCTGAAAGGGCAACAGGGGCAGAACCAGGTAAGGGAACCCAGAAAGAAAGCTGATGGGGAGGGCAGGCTCACAGGAATGAACCAGAGAAATAAATATGCCAACCTCATCAGCCTATCCTCCCAGAGGCTGGAGGGCAAAGGGAGCCCATCAACGCAAGTCCCTGTGGCTCAGCCTCTTGGGACAAAGAGCAGGTGGAGAAGGGTGAAGAGTGGATCTTGAGGGGCAAATGAAGAAAATCCAGCAGCCATCAGAGGCAGCTAAGGAACTGAAGTGACCCTTGTGTATTTTCACTAGGACCGGAGAAAACAGTAAAGTGATTTGCTCTCCTACCATCTTGTTTATATTTCCCTGTAATGTTTATAAGAAACATATTGTCATTAAATATTATGCTCTTGTATCAGGGGAGGGGAACAGGATCCTATGTCCCACACCTACGCCTACAGAATCAAGTCTCACTCCAGAAGGGACCCAGAAATGTGAACTTTAAGCAAACACTCCAAATGACGCACATCCGGCTTTCAGAAGCATGGAGCTACAAAAGGAAAGGGTGAGCAGTAGCAGTTATCTGGTAAGGAAAGTGGACCGCTTATCTGTGCTGAGAAAACAGCTCTACACCAAGTATGGTCGCATGTAGACAAGGAAAGGGCGGGGGGAACAGACAAATGAGAACAATTGGTTGGTGGGGTGTTCTGAGTTCTAGAACTTTTTTTTTTTTTGCTATGAAAATGTTCACATCAGGGCTTATTAAATTAAAAACACTTCTAAGAGAAATTGGAACAGGTAAAACATTAGGTCACTACAGGGTCTGACCCGAGTCCTGAGGAGTCCCTGGAACTTAATCACGGGATCTAAATTCTCTTCGTCCCAGTCAGGGCTGCTCAGAATCCCAGAGTCTCCCAAGCCAACTTAGTCCTCAGCAGACATCCAGAGGGAACCTCTGTGGCTTGAAAGGTCAGACCCTGACCTGGCTTCACAGGACCCCACAAGAAGTACAAATGGGCAGGCAGCCATCATTGACGAGGCTTCGCCTTCTCCCTCTCCTGGGCTGAGTGGCTGAACCTTTGGGACTTGGGATGAGAAGGCCCCTTCTATCGGTTTCCTTGTCAGCAGTTCCCAGACAGTGAAAGTTACCTGCCCAAGGTAACCTTATGCTGCAACAGAAATAACCCTTGGGGCTAGATGCCACAATGTTGTACTGGAAGTTTCCAAGGCAGCACAGTGCTTGTCTCTATGGAGACCTGAGTCTGGACCCTCTGCCTCTCTTTGAAGTCTTTTTTGACCGGTCTTCCAGTGACCTGTAAAGCTCAGGACAGGGTTGGGGGAGTGGTGTGTGGAAGGGGGTGCGGTGCAGGGTTAGCCTGGCTTCCCCACTGAGGCCAGTGAGTTGCCTGCAAAAAGGAAGTTCAGTGCATAGGCCTTGGGATAGGGAGAGAGGCCCTCTCTAACTCCAGAAGTCAGGAAATTCTCATTATATTCTGTGTGAAGAGACCCCCAGTGTTTTCTGGGCTGACATAGAGGAGGACTATTTATTTCTCAGTGATGCTTGTCTGAATTGGCAAGCTTGGGCTGGAGCAGGGAAAAGCAGATCCAAGATAATCATGTGATGGAATTATACCTGCTGAGAGAAAGAACAGTGCTGCTCCCCAAGCAAACATTCTTGCAGACTCTGCATTGCAAACTCTGGCTCAGGAGGCTCTGGGCTAATTTGTCTTTCACCAACTAACGGCAACGGAGGAGGGCAGAGCCTGGCAGCATTTCCAGACGCCTGGTGACTTGAGGATCACTCAAACCACCCCCCCCCCCCCGCCCCGACTGCTGCCTTCCCACTGATGCCTAAATTACAAGTATGAATTTGCTCCACTTCATCAAGGATCAAATTCTTCTTTTTCCAAATCAACTGAAATCAAGCTCTGAGCCCCACCTTAGCCTGGTTGGTGGGATCCTCGATATTAATTATTATCGAAATTCCCTCTTCCTCTCCCCTGGGCAGTACTAAAACCTAGAGGCCTTCTTGGTAGCAGAAGAATGCAAAAAGGGTCTGAGATAGTAAAATAGCCACCCTTATTAATATTTCTTCTTTTGTTACGAGATGCAACTCTTGGACTAAAAGGTTTCCAATCTTAGCGTTTACTTTGCCTGCACATTCTGCCATAGGCCCTTGCCCGTGTTTTCAAGGTCGTATAATTAGAGACTGTCCTTGAGGCATTAGTTATGGGCCAAGCCTGGGATGGGGGGAGGGTGGAAGGAGCTTAGAGAAAACTTTAGAGCTTCCCCAAATAATCTGGGTCAGTGTCTTCCATTCTTCACTATAGATAATTAATATTTGCTCCTTCCCATGGATAGAGCCACATAAACGGAACAGCCTCCTCCTCTCCCCAGATTGCTGCCACTAAGACCCTCCTGCAGAGACATTTTGGAGGCCTGACGGCCAGGCACCAACTGTGGCCCCAGGGCCCAGAACCTCCAGAGAATGCATAAGGGGCGCGGATGTCCACCATTTGAGGACGCCGCCCCTTTAATGTCCTTCCAGGCTTGCAGAATTCAACTCTGTCCCTCATCCAGGAAGCCTCAGCTTCTCTCCACCCCATCCTCTCAGGCACCTCCATCTGAATTCCTTTTTGGGCTTGGCCCTCGAATTGGAGAAAAGCTATTCGATAACTGCTGCCACCAGCCAAGACAAACCCCGGGGCCGAGATCACTGAACGCAAAGCCTTGGCTGATTTGTCAGGCTAGATGGCCAGTGAAGAGGAACAGACATTGTTTTTTTCTTTTTAAATCTTTTCTCCTATGGCAGAAAGGAAACTAAGCCTCATTTGATTGTCATGCCTGAAATTGTGCCACCAAAGAGTTACTCCTTTGGGTGGGACATTGTTGTCGGCACGGGATCCTAAGATGTGTCCTCAGGAGAGGTAGCTAGTAGCTTATCGTATGGAGGGGTTCATTGGACACTGCTGGACAGCGGCAGGTGGGAGAATATAGGAGGTGGGGCCGGGAGAGGGGCAGGCCTAGCTCTGTCCTACTTTGCAGTCGCGTCCAGTGGCTGGCTTTGTGGTTGGTTAGATCAGGTGACGCTGACCAGAAAACCTTCTCTTCTTTCTGTTGAAGATAAGCATGCAAATTTCCTGTGGTTTGTTAGGGGCAGGGCCCCCACATCCTAGGCAGGTAGCAAGGTGGGGTGATCCGCTCAGATATCAAACCACCTAGGAGTTACTGCTGTTCTGTAAGAAACAAAGACCTTCAAGGCCAAGTTCAGAACGAGCTGGGAATGAGAACACAGGTTCACATAACCGGCAGAGACCTCAACTCACATGGTCAAGGGGCAAGCACTGAGACAAAATTCTCTCCAGGACTGCCAAGAACCACTAGGCGACTCTCGGGTCTCATCAGGATTAACAGAAGCTATGAGCAGACTCTGGTTGGAATCAGGTTCCTTTACTTAACAGTCTGTGTGACCTTGGGCACTTACATTCTGTGCCTCAGTTTCTTATCCCCTAAAATGGGGATAATAGCATACCTATTGCACAGGGCTGTTGTGGGGATTTGTTAGTATATTTAGGCACTTAGGAGAGTGCCTGGCACATAGCAAGTATTAGATAAACTTTAACTATTGTAGCTATTGTTGTTGTTAAAGGCCAGGTGGGTCTCAGAGCCAGGAACTTGAGGCAAGCCTCTGCAGCTGCAACTAGAGATAATTAATTATACCTGCTCCCAGTTCGCCTCGGCCTAAAGGTGAGATAACAGCTGTCAAACACCCAGAGTTTCCTTGATTGGGGGGGGTGGGGGGACAGGGGTGCAAAATACCTAGATTCATCACTAGAACCCGGGTACAGAGGATTTTACCTTGGGGCATTGAAGCCCAAGTAGGCCCGACTCCTCCCTGGTTGAAGTATACCCTTGGGAGTGCCCCGCTGGCTCAGTCAGTGGAGAACGCAACTCTTGATCAAGCCGCATGTTAGGTCTAGAGCTTACTTAAAAAGAAAAAAAAAAGAAGAAGGAGAAGGAGAAGGAGGAGGAGGAGGAGAAGGAGAAGGAGGAGAAGGAGAAGGAGAAGGAGAAGGAGAAGAAGAGGAGGAGGAGGAGAAGAAGAAGAAGAAGAAGAAGAAGAAGGAGAAGGAGAAGGAGAAGGAGAAGGAGAAGGAGAAGGAGAAGGAGAAGGAGAAGGAGAAGGAGAAGGAGAAGGAGAAGGAGAAGGAGAAGGAGAAGGAGAAGAAGAAGAAGAAGAAGAAGAAGAAGAAAAGAAGAAGAAGAAGAAGAAAAGAAAGAAATATACCCTTAACGGCCATAGTTTGAGGGGCTTTGAAACGCTTTCTGGTCCCGACACATCTCCATCATGGGCTTGCCTCAATGCCTACAATTGTCTCCAGTACTTGCAGGAGTTCTAAAGTGGTTACTCTGTCTGCAGCCAGACTGACTGCAAATCCTGCCTGTACTCACGAGCTGAGAGTCTTGGAGAAGTTACATAATCTGTGTGTACCTCAGCTTGCTCATCTGTAAAAGTGAGACTATGAAAGTACCCTCTCTATAGAGTGAGAATTACATGAAATAATGTGTAAAGGGTTAGCAAAGTGCCTGGTACACCCCCAACACTCAGTAACTGGCAGTGTTGGTGGATTTGACCAGAGAAGTTATCCATTAGTGATTTTGTATTTATTAATCCACGAATGCTCAATGTTTACCCATTTTATAATAAATATTATTAAGTATACAAAAATGTTGAAAAAATGATGTAGTGAGCACCTGTATATACACCATTTAGATTCAATAATTGTCTTATTCATGACTGCCATTTTTGCTGTTATTTGGGTTTTGTACAGTTACTTTGCTGTTGTGTGTATATATCTTTTCCCTCAATCATTTGAAAATTGCAAACGTCGTGACACTTCACTGCTACTTATTTCAGCATGTAGCTCCTCCAAATGAAAAGATTCTCCTACATAACCCCAATACCATTACTACATCTAGAACAATTGACAATAATTTTCACATACTACCTAATACTGAGTCAATATTCACACCTTTTCTGTTGTTCCCCAAATGTCTTTTAGAGTTGGTGTTTCTTTCCAACTAGGAACCAATCGTAGCTCATGCATGCATTGTGTTTGATTATGTCTCTTTCAATTTAGAATAACTTCCCCTTCATTCCTTTTTTAGGGACACTGACTTTTGAAGAGGCCAGACTGTCTTATATAATGTCCCACATTCCGGATTTGTCTTATTGTTTGCTTGTGGTGCTGTGTTCAGTGAACATTTTGGAAAGGGGTGAAAAAAACCTGGAGCTTGAATTGGAATCCCCAGGCTGTCCCAAGGACACACAACCCTATTGCCCTTGGGAAATGAGGGAAGAAACAAAAAAAAACAAGGCACACTCATTTTTTTGTTTGAAACTCGAAACTTGTTGAACACTAACTCCCCATTCTCCCCTTCTCACAGTCCTAGCGACCACCATTCTACTTTTGGTCTGTATGAATTTCACTAACTAAGAACCTCATCTACCATCATACAGTATTTGTCCTTTTGTGACGGACTTATTTCACTGAGCATAGTGTCTTCAGGGTTTATCCATGTTGTAACATGTCAAAATTCCCTTCCTTTTAACAGGTACAGATTATTCCATTGTATGTACGGATACAGCACACGTTGCTTATTCATTCGTCTGCTGATGGACGCTTGGGTTGCTTCCATCTTTTGGCTATTGAATAATGCTACTATGAGCATGGGCGTACACACACCTGTTCACATCCCTGCAAAGCACACTCATTTTTACCTTTTGTCCTGGGGCTAGCCCTCATGCGGCTAGTAACTGGTAATTTTAGAAATCATGTTTTGAATCCATTTTCCTTTCTATCGTTCTCTTGCTGTTACCAGTGTCTAACATAGCACGACTTTTGCAGTTTTGCTATTGTCTGGAGCTTATAACCTTCTACACCAACAAGAGAAATCTGGACATCACTCAGAGCAAGTATTTCTGTACTGCTTACTGTGGCAAGTATGTTGATTATAATATCAAGGTGTGAGAAGCCAAAAGCTCCGAGCTTTTAAAGCCGCTAAATGTAAAAGGCCAGAGATGCCCTTTCAAATCTCTGTAATGACTTTTTAATCTGCTAGGCTCCCATACTTCAGGGAGTCCCCTTTTTAAAGGTATTTATTCCAAGGCTCCAAATTAACATGGGTGATTTATATCTAGCTACCCATAAACTATGAGAGGAAGCAAGGCAGAGAGGACCAAATGAACTCTGACCTGGCTGATGAGGAGGTGGGATCCAGTATCTGAGCCCTATTGATAACCATGCGACCTGGGACAAAGACTCAATTGTACTTTAAGTGCCTCAGTTTTCTCATCTGCCAAATGGGAGGTTGGCTTATAGCCCTCACCTGCTATGACTGCCTGAGCTACATTTTATTTATTTGCAGAAATCAATAACAAGGGGGCGGGTGCGGAGAAGAGAACGCTCTGAAGTGGAGTCCTGGCTTCTCCACAAATGAGTGGGGCGCCCTTCCGTAGATCCCTTCATTTTATAAGCCTAAACTTTTTCACTTGCAAAACAGGGATGATGACTATAGCAGAGCAGGGGTGAAGATTACAACTAGTGAACGAGAGTGGCAGGGCTTTGTATTTTTAAGGTACTGTAGGGTCACGTGAGCGTGGTTATATGGAGGATTTTAAGCCATCAAGAGTGCTGCAAATATAAGGGGTTACTATAGAGTTAAGGACACTGTTCTTAGCGACTCACTTTTACTTCTACAGACTCACGGTATGTTACACTAAAAAATAGATTATGATTCTTGCCGTCCCCCTGTGCGCAAGAATCCATTCTCCATCGGCCCTGGGTATTTCCTTCAACCATTCTGGATGTTGTGGCAGATTCTCCCCATCCTTACTTAGAAACTTCCAACAGCTGTTTGAGAAACGCTTTCTTTGTTTTGCTCTGGAACTTGTCGCAGCGTATCTCGTTTCCACAGTCCCCAGCCTGCCCATGGAGCTTCGGGTTGGCCAGTTGCAATGACTCCGAAGCTCTTTGTCAATTCTCTTCAGTCCTGGAACACTTGATCGGCGAGTTGGGTTGCATGTCGCTTTAACCACTGAAGAGCAGGTTCCCAGGTTCTGCTGTGTCTTACAGCCTGCAATTTAATTATGATTGTTTCAACAAGTGTTCCTCACCAGAGCTTCAAACAGTTCGTTCATGCTTCCCTTTACAACCACCTGATCCTCTCTTCTAAGAAACTCCTTGGGCTTCCAGTTCAAAGGGAGACTATTTGAGAAAAAGAATACAGGAATAGATGTGCTCAGAATTGAGCTAATGGCTCAATGGATTGCACACTGGTTTAGAGTTATGGATGGTACGCGGGGCTAAATAATTAGTAGGCATAAGAATCGCCTGGAATTCATAATAAAAATGCAGACTTCTGGACTCTGACCCCAGAGGTCTTCTGATTAAGGATTTCTGGGGTGGGTCATTTTATTTTATTTTATTTTATTTATTTTTTTTTTTAAGATTTTATTTATTTATTTGACAGAGAGAGACACAGCGAGAGAGGGAACACAAGCAGGGGGAGTGGGAGAGGGAGAAGCAGGTTCCCCGCAGAGCAGGGAGCCCGATGCGGGACTCGATCCCAGCACCCTGGGGATCATGACCTGAGCCGAAGGCAGTCGCTCAACCGACTGAGCCACCCAGGCGCCCCTGGGGTGGGTCATTTTAAAGGTGCTCCTCAGTGATTCTGATGCAGGGGTTCCACATTTTAGAAACCTGGTGGAGAGAGAGCACCATTCCTCTACTGTTTTAAGCAAGTTGACTCTAGATAAGCTGCAAACTTACCGAGCTCCGTCTCCCTGCTCATAAATGGCCATGAATACAGGAACTGCCCTCCCAGCCCCACAGGTTTGAAATGAGAGTAAAATAAGATAACGGACCCAAAACCCCTTTGAAAGTAAAGAGCTCACATCAGTGCAAGGCAGTCTCCTCCTTCTCAGCATTCTCTTGCCTCAAAAGAGCAGACCCCAGCTGGCCCCACCCCACTAGGCACTTGCATGGATGCACTTGAAGGGAGGGAAGCCCCCGACCTACGTTTGTCTACTTGGTTTAGACAGGCTCACGTAGGTTTATGCCTTTCCTAATAGAGTGCTGTAAGGCCCACACACATTTCTGTCTGAAATCTTGCCTAAAAGGCATCTGGGATGGCCCTCCTATAGGCCCAAGTCCTCCTTGAAATCTAGGTACATCTGCATCACTAATGATCCCATTAACCTATTTTCTACCATATCACATCAGTCCTGGGCCACACAGGTCTTCTCTGCACCAAGGCTTGCCCCTGAGGGTATGCGGTCCACACCCACCCCTCGTGCTTTGGCCATGTTCCCAGGTACAGTATATACCTTTTGAAGTTTAGAGTGATCCACTTCACATTAATCTTTTCTTCTTCCCTGTCTTCTAATCCTTTTGGCAAGTACCTTTCCAGGGGATTCTCCCCTTTTTGGCCATACTCAGCTTGGAATAAAGTAATGGGAGTATCATTTCCAGTTGAAGTGCTCTACCCTTCTCTTTCAGATATATGGGGCAGGGCAGCATACCTACAAAGGCCCTCAACCACTGTGGCTTTGTTAAATTATTTAGCACGTTCTGAGAATTTGCAGGTACCCTGGCTCCCTACAGAGCAAAGAGGGGCATGACGCCCCTCCTAAGGCCAAATTCTTCCCCCTGGCTCACTCTTGCTCATTACCTCACTTGTTCATTCAAGAGATGATCATTGAGCACCCAGTACGTGCCACACATCAAAGAGATGGCATAAGACAGACAATATTCCTACTCTTCGGGAGTTTATATTCTAGTGAAGTTTATGATTTTTTTTTAAAGATTTTGTTTATTTATTTGACAGAGAGAGACACAGCGAGAGAGGGAACACAAGCAGGGGGAGTGGGAGAGGGAGAAGCAGGCTTCCTGCTGAGCAGGGAGCCCGAGATGCGGGGCTCGATCCTGGGGGTCATGACCTGAGCCCAAGGCAGATGCTTCACAACTGAGCCACCCAGGCGCCCCTGGAGTTTATGTTCTAACATTCTCAGAGTTAATATGAGCAAGAACATTGAAGGCAGTGGTAAACATGACGACAGTTCCCCATTGTAGTGTTTACGCAGGGCGAATGGGGCTGGAGAATTGCTACAGTAGACAAGGTAGTCAGGAAGGGCCTCTCTGAGGAAGTGATTTTTGAAGAGAGACTTGAATGAACTGGCCTTAGAAAGATCAGGCCCCAGAAAGCACGAATTTTTCCCCTGATGGTTTTCTGTGTTATTTTGTAGAGAAAAGAAATGCTTAGAAAGTCTTTTGCTCTGATCATGATGACATTATAAAGATTACTGCTAGTATACACTCAACCAGAATGAGAATTCAGGATATGACCTGCCAGAGCTCTGTGCCCCTTTGCAAAGGAGCACCCCGGTCGGTGGTGGCAGATAAGCCAAGCGATCCCTCAGAGCGGACTCCTGAAAAGGCCTGCTTTAGCCAGTTAAATTAAGCAGTTTACTATAGTGTTAAGCTTTTAGAGCCCTGGGAGAGGCTCCTACCCTTCAAAATACCCTAGACTTTCCAACTACGTCCTGGAGACTGTAAGTCTTTCTAACCAGACGTTCATTCTATAGCCAGTTGAAAGACTTCTGTGCAATGCCCTCTGGAGAAGGAGCAAACTGGCCCCGCCTACACGCTAGGGTTGAAAGAAGATCCAGGCTCTTTCTGTAAGGGGAAGAGGGAGAGGAAGAAGCGAGTGCTGGAGAGAGCTAGAAAAGGAAAGTTGGGGGAAAGGGTAGAACTGAAGGAAGGGGAAATCAAATGGAGGAAGGGCTATGTGCCCTTGAGCCATTTATTGGAAGAACTGCAGCTTCTCTAGGCTTCTCCAGAGCTTGAGGAATTTGGACGCACTTGGAATTGGTCAGAGCGGTTGGCTACGGCTGCTGTCTGTTCCTTCCCCTGCCCCTGTCCTGAGGACTTGTTCCTACATTTCAGAAGGTGGATTTCCCCAGGGGAGGGAGCCGTGTGTGTCTGAGACCATTTGCCTCAGAGGAAGTGTAAAGGGAAGGTGTGAATAATTAATGGATGAGGATGGTAGGGAAGTGACATCTCATTAAGCAAATGATTTTTCATCTTTAAGAACAAGCCTAGTGGGTAAGAAAGCCTTAATGGGATGAGACTTCCATTAGAATGTGACCACTGGTACCTGTCAATCCCACAGGACGGTTGTGTGAGGTCTAACAAAGCAAGAGATGGGGTCAGGTGAGGTAGGGGTGGGACTGTAGATGGGTCCTTCCAGCAATGAGCAAGCCACCCTCATGTTACCCCGGGCCCCAGTTGGAAGGGTGGAAAGAATGGGGAAAAGGGATGGGAAAAAAAAAAGTCCTAAAGACTTTTGTGGACTAATTCAATGAATATTTAGAATAATAAAGTAACCCGAATAAATCCTGAGGTCCTCAGGAGGCTCAGTTTCCCAGAATCAAAATCAAAGAAGGTAATCCCAGAGCCAAGAAGAAATGAAACCTGCATTCTAATCTTTAGAGCTGCAAATCTCTCAAAGAACGCTAAAGGGAATCTGATTTATAACCCAAAGGACACTTCTTAAATTCCCTTTTCTCTCTTCCTCAATCTGCATCTGATGGAGACTTTTACCACCAAATCGCCCAAACTGTCCTCAATGCCCAGGCCATGTGTTTATGTCCCCTCTTCATTCACCTCTTCTCTTTCCGCCCACCTCTCCAACACCATTTCTCTTCATCTCCCAGCTCTGCACAACAAAAGCGTACAAATTGATTTGGAAAAGACAGGACTGTTCCTTAGAGCAGTGCTGTGCACTGGAAATATAATGTGAGCCACATACATAACTGAATATTTTCTAGTAGCCGCATTTAAAAGGTAAAAAGAAAAAGTGAAATTAATTTTAATAATATGTTTAACCCAGTATGTCCAAAATATTATTTCAACATGTAAACAATATACAAATTATTGTATATTGAAATCCAGTGTGTATTTTATACTTACGTTTACACTTCATTTAAAAACTATGTCAAGTACTTAATAGGCACACATGGCTAATGGCCATATTGGACAGTACAGCCTAATAGGTGAGGTGAATGGGCAGGAGAAGGGGAGAGACTGGGCCTCAAATACAGGGACATGGTCTGGTTCATGAAGACATTTTCACAAGTGGGTACAGTAGCAAAATAGCAAGAATAAGAGCAGTGTGCCGAGTCTTCCTTAGAGGCAAATGTATTCGATTTTTAAGTTTTGAGATTGTGTCCCTGCCAAAGTGAGATCAGAAATGATCAATTATGAAATGATAGTAGTAATTGACGGTAGTCTTATTCTTCCTCATGTCATTCCGTGGCTAAATAAAAAGGTGGTGACTATAGTGCTCCCCCTATTAAAAACAGGTTTTACTGGACCACAAAACCCAAATGTCAGGAAACCACTGTTTTATAACACACCTTGTCTTTTATATACACTAGCCTGTTTAATTATCCCAACAGCTGCATGATGCATTTATTTTTTTTGTTTTGAAATAATCACACACTTTCAGAAAAGTTGCAAGTACAGTGTATAGAACGCTTTCCCCTGGAACCATTGAGAGTGAATTGTTGATTTGATGCTCTGTCATCCTCCAGATTTTATTGTGTATTTCCTACAAACATAGACATAGCCTACAAATCCACAATATAGTCAAGAACATCAGGAAGTTATGTTCCTATTGCCTGACACTTAGATCGCATTCAAATTTGAACAGTTGTTTCAATCATGTTTTCAGTCTGCTTCAGTCTGGAGGAGGTCCTCAGTCTGATTCACACCATCTTGGCACACTGGGAAATAACAGGCCAGTTATTTCATAATTAATAAGTAGTTAGTGGGGAGTTAATTGAAAGCTATACAAATATCCCTTTTCTCACCAAACTTCTAATTTATTCACTATGTATTTTGATGCTGCAATTGTCCCCAGTTTCGGCAGTGGGAGTCCCTACAAGTTGTCTTCCGTGTCCTTTTGACACATGCCCATCATTCTTGAGAGCACTTTCTTGCTTTCCAACACAACATATTGTCCAGGTTCATCTTGTACTTGTCCTGCCTTATGCTGGGGTATCTCCCCTTGGATACCTTCCTCATCCGACACCCCATGCCAGGACTCCTTTATTTATCTTCCAACTCTTACAGTAAATTTTTAATTTCAAAAATCATATTTTCAATTTCCAAGTGTTCTTTCATTTTCTGAACTTTCTTCTTCACTCCCTTCCTTTCTTCTTTCCTTTTTTAATAGATGGCTGTTCCTGTTTCATGGAAGCGATTTTTCTCTTATCTCTCTGATGGCATTCATTCCCATTCATGTAGTTCTCTCCTTTTCCTTCATTGTTTCTGTTTCTTCCAGGTGTCCTTGTTGGTTTTGGCCTCTCTGTCTCTCCTGTTGGGGGCCTTTCTCACACATCTGATGGTCCTGAGCCTGTGTTTCTGTATAAGAATGAGGCACCGAAAAGTCAAATGGAATTTGGGGTCGGGGACAGAGATGCCAGATAAAATACAAGGATGCCCAGTTCAGTTTGGATTTCGGGTACAAAATAAATAACTTTGTAATATAAGCATGCCCCAAATGTTGTATGGGACATAGTTATATGGAGGAATTATCTGTCATTTATCTAAAATTCAAATGTACTTGTGCATTCTGTATTTTTTATTTGTTAAATCTGGTCACCCTAGCTAGGATCTGAGTCAACTAATGGGACCTCAGTTTTTCTTGGGCTGTCCATTTTCTCAGAGAAAGATCCTTCAGTTTGCCCTTTGGGGCTATGAGCCCAGCTGCTGACATGCTAGAAGCCAGGTGTGGAAAGCAGGCATGTGTACAGACTATCTTTAGGGCCACCATCCAGCCCTCTTCAAAGTGTCTGGTGTCCCTCTCCTGAACAGAATCCTGGAGGAGTGGGGGAGGGTGGGGAACTAGAAGTGATCTAAATGGTTTTTTTTTTTAATATTTTATTTATTTATTTGACAGAGAGAGACACAGCGAGAGAGGGAACACAAGCAGGGAGAGTGGGAGAGGGAGAAGCAGGCTCCCCGCAGAGCAGGGAGCCCAATGCGGGACTTGATCCCAGGACCCTGGGATCATGACCAGAGCCGAAGGCAGTCGCTTAACCTACTGAGCCACCCAGGCGCCCTCTAAATGGGTTTTATTTCAACATTCAACCAATCCCTCTGTTTTCAGGCCTGCCCAGAACTCTGACCCTTGGAGGTATCTGTCACCCCCAGTATCTGAGTCTTTGGGATTCTGCGACTCTGATTTGTTTCTCCAGGTTGTTTAGGTTTCAACTTTCTCTGAATATCGTTTCTTTCTTTCATTTGCTGTGTGTTTGTCTAGTGCTCTTTTAGTCTTTGTGGGTTTATGTCATTAAAAAAAATTTTTTTTTTTTGCTGAATTTGTTTTGTGAGAATAGAGATAAATGTGAGTGTTCAATCTGCCATGTGTTATTTGGCAACAGTTATTTTTTTCATTTATTTTATTGGTCAATATACCTGGAGGAGAAATTGGTTGTGATGTGTTGCATACTCATTTGTCCTGGGAAAAAACGTATTTGGATAAACTCAGAAGTTTTTCTTCTCCCTTTCCTCCCCTCCCCCCCCCCCCCCCCACCCCCCCCCCCCCGTGAAAGACCAAAGGTGACCCTTATGTAGGTTTTTTGGCCTTCTAGACTTTGTACCTTGGCATTGTTGGCTTCCCAAGGAGAGCTGGACTGGAGTGCCTATAAATCTTCAATCTTAACCAACTGTGAGTTTTAAACCTAACTGTTCCCTGCAGGTCTGTGGCTTAGAGCAATGAATTTAGATAAGAGCAAGGTTTATTGTTGTTTGCTTTACAATAAGTGCTGTTTGCTCATGGTAATTGGTTTACAAAAGCGCTTCAGTCGCTAATAAATAAACACCGAGGGTCATTTGTTAAGTTGGAAGGTGAGAGGTCCCAAGGCTCAAGAAGAACTGAGAACCCTGGTCTTTGCCCATTTTCTTGGAAACAACCTCTGAAATGAGCCCAGGAAATTTCAAAAGTAGCCCAATTACTTCCAAAAATGATTTTCTATCAACTACTATCATAATTAAACTAGTTGCTACATGCTGTAAATATGATAGGCAGTAAAGTTCAGGCTGCTAATCACAAGGGCCGGAAGTGAAGAGCAAGGATGGGGCAGGAGTGCCAACAACTCTCACTAGACTTGGCCCCATTTTACAGATGATGAAATAGGCTCAGAGAGCCTTGTGGCAAGTAAGTGGTGCCAGTGGATTTAAATTCATGCTTGTGACACACTGACTTGTAGAGAAGGATTTCGGCCCTCTTCAATTTTAAGAATCTGAAAGGGCCTGTGTTCATTCTGGGAAAGCAAAGGGTAAAACCAAAGAACTCTCTGCACACAGAAATTTCCCATTCTATTTGCCAAACATGGTTTTACACAATGAATCATTTTTCTAGCAGATATTGTAGGGCAGTGGAATTGGGAGGACGGTTGTCAGGAAGGCTTCTGTATTGGTTGTGCTATTAGCCAAACCAAATCGGAAAAAATATATGGTGGCAAGAGGCAAGAATGGGAAATCTTTCTTGGTTGAGTCCACAGTTAAAGAACACTGATTTTCTTTTATAGTGGACAAGCTCATCTTCAGGAAAACAAAGAGACCTCTTCCCTCTGACAAGAAAAAAAGTAACTCCAACCTTGATGGGACTCAGACTTGGGCCCATCTGTCACCTCTACGTAGGGAGGTATTAGAGAGAAACATGAGTTCCTGTGAAGAGTTTCATGTGGTGGGGGGGCATGGAGGGAGGAGATGAATATGTCAGTTATTCTCAGTATTCCAGAAGAATCTGACAATGTTGGATTTTTATGTTCATCTTAATTGTTTTGATGTCTTAACCTAGTAATAAATTGTTAATCACTTTTCTGCAATAATAAAAGATACATAAAATGGTAAAATGGTTAGTGCCACATCCTGCTCAGGGTCCCCTCCCAAGCATGGAGTGTTATTGAGATATATTTTATTCAGGTGAGTTGGCAATTTTATCAGAGCATAGAGGACACTGACAATTACCCCTCATGCTGCAGCAGACAATTTAAAAAGCCTTCAAGTCCTAATTTGGTTTGGCCACAAGAACGTATCTTACAGAGGGAGCAGCTATGGTGGCCTGGAGAGTTTGGTCACCAGGTCACATTATTTTGATTGTAGAGAAGGCCCATATTCCTGCTTCAGAACTTAGAAGCTGGGGGTCAGTACATAGGGAGATAAGTGATTAACAAATGTGTTAAAAATGGGTATTCTGTGTTAAATCTAAGTTGCATGAGTTTTTAGATCGAGTTCATACAAGAAAGAATTCATTCTTGAATTCTTTCCAATTTTTTTTTAAAGATTTTATTTATTTATTTGAGAGAGAGAGAATGAGAGACAGAGAGCACGGGAGGGAAGAGGGTCAGAGGGAGAAGCAGACTCCCTGCCGAGCAGGGAGCCCGATGCGGGACTCGATCCAGGGACTTGATCCAGGGACTCCAGGATCATGACCTGAGCCGAAGTCAGTCGCTTAACCAACTGAGCCACCCAGGCGCCCTTGAATTCTTTCCAATTACCAGCGAGGTCAGAGTGTCCATGGAAAGCTATCCTGTGCAGACACTGGAAAAACAGTCATTCCCAATATCTGCCATGTGACCCCATATTACCTTGCTGATGTGTTTGAGTTTTAGTCCCTTGGTTTAAGTGGAGAGGAGAACCCCCCCCTTAGAAGGTTACCATGTAGAAGAGCCATTGCCAACCTTGATTTTGCAAAAAGCAAGAGCCTTTCTGAAGTTGTTGCAGATTCTCAAGGTATTTCAATACCTGATACCTGCCCTTCCCACCAAGTGCATGCCATCAGGAGAAGCAGCTGTGAAATTAAATGATGGTGGGGTGATGTAACTCCAAAAAGGTTGGAAATTCTTGATATAATAAGGTCGTAAAGCTAAGAGTCAAGGAAGAAGTGACTTGACTTTATGATGACTAATATGACCATCTCAGCACATCATCTGGTTGCTGTTGCTAAAGGAGGAGGGAGGAGGAAGAAAAGACAGGAAGATGAGGGGCGGAGGGAGAGTTGCCTCAGTTGTGACAGTTTGACTAGATTTTAAATTAAGCTAATTATTAGTATCAGCTGTTACTTATTTAATTCAGTAGCGGCACTCTGTAATTCTACAACTGGTAAGTTGGCACAGCATTTTGTAATGGAGCTGTATGAAAGATCCTATATAAAATTAAGTTTATTATTCTTGTTATTATAGTTTAGGAGTCACCTTACCAAGCTGGCATGGTCATGAATTAGGAAGATGAACTGCTAAGGAAGAGGCTGAGAGGAAGCCGATGTTTGGATAAAGGTTAAGTAGGATGAAATCTGCAATGGAGCCAAAGGTGTGTGTTCTATTTCTGATTTTGTCATCATTTTGACCTTTTAGAATGGAAACGAAATGAAAATGTTTGTCTTGTATCTACCCGCCTGGGATGTAATAGAGAACTCTGGGAGACTCTAGGAGAGAAGTGGAAACTCCGCTAAAGAAATGCATTAGGTAAATGTCAGGTGATACAACTCTTGATGGTCTTCCAGCTACAACACTTTGAAAAGCTATTTATTCAGGAGAGAGAGGATAGAAAGCCCTGGAGTTTCAGATTAATACTTCTGCAGTGCACCTATGTTAGAATACTTCCAGGACTATAGGTAAAAGAAGTCCGTGGGAGTGTTAGGCAAATGCCTTTGTGTCTACATAGTGATTCTTCCTTATAGAAACAAAATTTTTCTTAGACTATTCCATGTAAAGAATTATGAAAAAGTATAGTAGTGCCTTTAAAAACACTTTACAAGGAAGTTTTTTACAAATAAAAATAATATGTAGAAACACAAGAAAGCAGGATCATATGCGCAAAATTCAAACATTCAATAAATATCTAGTGAGGGCCAACTACCTTATGTGCCAGGCACTGTGCTTAGATCTAAGATCGTAGTGGTGAGTGATGTAAACTGGGATCCAGTTTCCATGGAACTTAAAAGTTGCATACTTTCTGGATTGAAGAGAGGGAGGCCTGATCATCCAAAACTTGTATTTTAAGTAGGCTAGACGTAAGTAATAAATGAGAAACAATTTGTAGTGGCTCGGTACTCAAGCTTTGGAGAGCCAAGGAGGGGTGCTACCCTGAGTTCATCCCAGCCCTCTTCAGCCTTATCTCCACCTCTACTTCCACTGGATTTTTGGCAGCTGAAGGATCAGCCCTCTGGGGTTCCCCAAGGCTCCTTCAGGCAGGTTGGTCAAGTTTCCTGCCTTTCTTTGCACATATGCACATTCCCCACCTTGGTTCACTGGGATGTCAAGGAAGGAAACCCTTGGCAGCTACTTCTGAATGTACTGATCCCAATACTGGAAAGTGTTTCTGAGAGAAAAGGACCCCCAACGTCATGAGTTTCCTATCTCGAGGCTCCATCTGCTTCTGGAAAATTGGAAGCCATTTAGCTTACTGGCCTGCTTGCCTGTGCCGTATGGCATGGAGAATAATGTGGGGAGGGGGGGTCTGGCAATGTGGGATGACTCAGTCCTGCGTTGATATCCCCTGAGTGCACACAGTTGCCCAGGCATTCCAGCTAGAGGTGACACAGTCTTAGCCCTTGATGGATTTGTAATCTAAAGTTAACGTTTTTTACATTTAAAAGGAGAACTTAAAAATATACAGGTTAATTCCACTTCCTAAATATTTATTAATTGCCATTAGCTTGGGCCATTAAACACTATCTTTTTAAAGCCCCGTCTTTCTTTGCCCTCGCTAATGGAGCATTCTCAATAATAGGCTTTTTCTCTTTCTTTAAAATGTTCTTCTACGGCTCTTCTCTTTAAACTAAACTAAGGAAATATTATCATAGCTGAAATCTTTCCCTATTCAGCTAGAAATGAGCATTTAACTTAAAACAGATTGCAGGGTAAGCTTTAAAGGGCCATTAATTAGTAATGATACCACAGGAGCAAGGTGACTGGATGGCTGAAATCGGGCAGAACAGGCCTAATTTTTGCTCTTACGTCATGTGACATTTGTCCTTCAGAAGTACATTAAAAATTACTGGATGAGGTAACTTGGTAGAATTTCAGCATGGTGCCGTGCACATGGAAGGTTCTCAGTAACTGTTCTCTGCCTTTTCCCCTCTCCTATCCACCTCCCTTGCTCTCACTAGTCACCCATGCCTTCCACCGCATTATGAAAACAATGCCTCAAACTCCCTCAACCTTTCTCAATTTAGAGCTTATCTCTTTGGTATCCCTTGCTTGGTTGACTCTCCTGATAATCTCTGCGCCACCCCCAGCTTTCTCTGTGGCCCTGCTCTTCCAGTCACCCATCCTCCACTGTGTATCTTCTTTCTCTTCCTCTCTGATGTTTCCTTACTTTAGTCAGCTAACATGCTCTATCGTAAAGTCCAACAAAACTTTCTCTCCATCCTTTTCTTCTTAAGTTACTGGCTCTTTTCTCCTACCTACTGGACCAAGCTTCTTGGAAAGAGTAGTCTATGCTCCCTCTGGTTCCTCATCTAAAATCTGCTTTTTGCTTCTTGCAATCTGGCTTCTGCAGTTACTGAAATTGCTTTCCCAGAGATCAGTAATAACCTATTTACCAGATGTAGTGACCTCTTCTCATTCCTCTTCCACCTGTCCATGGCATGTGATGTGTTTATCCACTCTCCTGATTAAAATTTTTCTTACTGTTTTTATCTCTGTCACTCTTTATCATGGGTGCTCTTTAACATCTCCCATGGCAGCATCCATTCTTAGCTGCTTCTGTTTTGCTCTTGATTTGGATGCAATAAGAATTAGCTAGGGAGCTGTCAAAAATCCAAACCCAGATTAAATCCAGTGAAATCTTATTAAATATACACCAATTAACTCTAATTTCTGATCCCACCCAGAAATCAAATTTAATTGATCTGGGGGTTGGATCCTTTATAAATGCTCCTCAGCCTATTCTCAAGGACCGCTAGGACTAAGAACCATAGCTCTATAATATCTACTTTTATCTCCAGTTCTTACATTATTCCTGTTACATAGACCCAATTTTTTAGCTCTTTGCTGAGCTTTTCAGCCTTAATGCTCCACGGCACTTCACTTTCTAGGTGGTCCAAATCAAACTCATGTTCCCAAGTCTAAGAACCTCTTCCTCTATGTTTACAGGGCTACCATTCTCTCAAGCTGGAGACCTAAAAGCCACCCTTAAAAATTCCCTTGGCTTTCCCCACTCAACTCACTTATTTGCCATGCCCTATAGATTTTATTGCTTTTAATCTATTAAAAAAGACCACTTTTAAATCTGTTCTCACTACCATCATCCAGTGCCCCATTTTAGGACCTTATTGCAATAACTCCTTACCTGGCTTCTCTGCTTTTCAGTCTTGTCCCTCTTCATTCCATCCTCCACCTGCTAGTAGATAGATCTGATTGTATCCACTCAATAACTACTACTGGATTTCTCTTACCCAAGAATAAAGTCCAAATTCCTTACTGAGGCCCTCACAGTCTAGCCCCGGTTCTCTTAAACTACTCTCCTCTACCCTAGATTCCCACTCCATGATGTTCCCCATAATGCAGTCATAGTTCCTCAATCATGACATGTGTTCCTTCTTGCCTTTGCTTATACTACTCTAAGACTGGATTCAACTTAGATGGTCCAAATGAAGAGACTATTGAAGAGACACAGTCAAGGCAAAGGGAAACCACAAGAGTGTTTAAGACATCCAGACACTATCAGAGTGGGAAGCTCTTACCTTCTATAGGCCCAAAGGGCCAAAGGGATGAAATACTGTCACCACAGCCTAGGGAGAGCTGGGGCCATGGGAAAGGGGGCCATGAGTGGGAGCTGTAGGCTGGGAAGGTTGCAGCCACTGCCAAACCACAGTGCTGAACCAGAGAGGGGACAGTGAATAAACACCCCAACCTCCTCTCCTCCTGCCCTCTAATCTCTGGCATGTATCTTTGATTGGCCCAACTCAACTAAAAGCCAGCCAACCACCAAGGATGGTCAGATGGTGTGGTTTCTAGATTATAAAGCAGGGCAGAGAGAGGCAGAGAAACGAATGGTGGTGTGTGGGAGGGGGAAATTAAATGGAGAAATTAATGGAATGGAAGTAAATGGAATTAAATGGGAGATTAAATGAACCGCAGAATTCCCCTTTCTATAGAGTAAAATCCCCTGTATCTTACAGGACATGGTTCAAATGTTGCCTTTTATGTCGTCTTCCCTCATTTTCCAACCCCAAGATCCAGTTATTATTTCGTTCCTCTATGCTCCCTTAGCTGTTATGTCTACGTTACTGCAGCTATCAGTCTGACTTAAGATAAAATTATTTATCTGCATCCATCTTTTGCATCATATTTCGTGCTATTGGAGGAAGGGGATGGTGCTTCATTCGGCGCAGTGTCTTGCAGGTAACAGCACTCAATGACTGTTGGTTGAATTTAATTGCATTTTCATGTTATCGCCTTCTCCACCTCTGTCAGGGAGATTCATACATACTTGTAAACCGCGGTCCTCACATTTTTTACATTCCCACTCTTCTTAAGAGCTCCTTTTGGTCTTCTTCAGCTTCTTGCTTAATTTTCTCCTTCTTCTTACCCCATTTCTTAAGTTAGATACTTCAAACCTCAGCTCACCTTCAAACTGGGAATACTGCTGTCACTGACCCTGGCAAGAGTCTCTAGCTTTAGTCCGTCTTAAGTGGCCATATAAAATGTTTTTTTCTCTAATTGATGCATGCACCAAGCTTAAAAATGAAGTTGCAGAACCCAATTTTTTATTCTTCATTGGACTTGAAACTCTTCTGAATAGAAGTTATGCTTGGCTTCACATGTTTTGCATACAGAAAAGGCTGTGTGCTGCTTCTATTCTTTATAAATACCAATAGCAAGTGCAGCTAACATAGTTTTACTATGCAAACACTATTCCGCATTGATAGTTTTAATGCATATTCGTATGTGGTTTTGAGATTTCTATATGAAAAGGAGTATTTTTAGACCCAGTGGAAATATTATTTTATATTTGTGACATTGCTAATGATAGAAATAATGGCAAAAATTATAATTGCATAGAAGTTCTGAGTTTTCATCTCAAATACTGTGTTTTTCATATTAAGAAGTTCAACTTTGCTCTTTTTTTTTTAAACTTGCTTTTTCTTTCCTTAATATGTTCACTCCCACTTTCTTGAACACATGGAACATAGTTATTACAGCTGTTTCAATGTCTTTGTCTACTAATTTTATCACCTGTGTCATATCCTTTTCTTCTTTTTTTTAGGGAGACAATTCTGTTTATTGTTAACGAAGAAACAAAGTGTGGATGTGCTCTATATGAGTGGTGATAAGATACAAAAGAGAGGTGGGGTGGAGACCCCATAATACACAGCATTATTCTGAGCGAGCTCCAGCTCTTCATTTTAACACTTGAACCAAGGACAGCCATCCTTTTTCACTATGGCTGCAGAAGAATGGAAACCGGACTCAGTTTATCAGCTCCTACGGGGCAGGCAGAGCAAGAGGCTATTTTAAGCTGATGGAAGAGGCCACTCGTGGTCTGTTGGGAGCGCCCACACCAGGCACAGAATGGATGCTGAAGGTGGTCCACAGCTGCCAATGGGGGCCAGTCTCTGCTCCCTAGTACTCAGCTTCTCTTGATTCTCAATGATAAGCTTGTCAATCAAATACAGTTGGTCGATGTGGACCTGTCGATGATTTATTCCAAGCTCTCTTTTGGCTTTATTCACTAGGGTTTGAATTTCTACAGGATCCTTTATTATTATCCTCCTGACATCATAAGTTCTTTAATTGTAGGTGCTGAACCGCTTGCTCTCTCTTAGCATCGCCTGTTACAGATCTAACATTTGTGTACTGCTGGAGGTTGCTATTCTGGAAAGAATAAATGAATGAATGAATGAATGAATGAATGGGTCCTCTTCGAGGAGGTCCCAACTTTAACCTAACCCACAAAACTTCAGCCTGTGTAAAACCACAAAAGAAATAAAATAAAGTGCAATCTTGTTAGAGGGGCTCGGTCTTGCTAGAGGGCTGGGCCTCAGACTCGGAGAGCCCACCTGTGTCAGATCTGTTTCTGTTGATTGACTGATTTGTTTTCCTCATTATGGGTTGTATTTCCTGCTTCAGTTTGCATGCCTGGTAAAAAAAAAAAAGTATCGATAAAAATATTGGATTCCAGGCATTATGAATTTCACATTATTGGCTGCTTGATTCTTTCTTTCTTTCTTTCGGTATTCCTTTAATATTTTTGAGTTATGTTCTGGGACACAGGTAAGTTACTTCGAAACAGTTTGATCCTTTTGAGGCTTGCCTTTAAATTCTGATAGGAGCAGACCAACCTTTAGAACTAAGGGCTCATTTGGCCTACTAAAGAGGCAATACCTTTCTTATACTCAAGCCAATGCCCAATGTGTTAGAAAGTTTTTCCATTTAGGCTCTTGGGAATGTGAAGTATTTCTAGCCCTGTGTGAATGCCAGTAATTGCTCCTTTCAGGTATTTTTTTTTTTTCCTTGGCCTCAGGTAGTTTCCATATACATGTATGTTAATTAAAGACTCAAGGGGGAGCCCCTACAGATCTCCGGTATTTTCTCTGTATGCAGCTTTCTCCTCTCTGGTCATCTACCCTACAAATTCTAGCTGCCGTAGCCAATCTGAATTCTCACCTCTGTCTCTTCAACTCCGGAAAATTGCCAGGCTTTGTTGGGGTTCCCTTGCCTGTGCCATAACCTGGAATCTCTCTAGGCAGTAAGCTGGGGGTAATCATAGGTTCACTTCATTTGTTTCTCTTCTTTCAAAGATCACTGTCCTCTGCTGCATGTTGTCCAATATTTGAAAAGTACTGTTAATAGTTAACTAATTGTTAACCCAAACCATTGAAATGGTTTTCATTTGTTTAAGGTAAAGGGTAAATCAGATCCCTGTTTTTCTATCATGGCCACAAGTGAAAGTTATAGATTTGACTTTTAAATGGGGGATGGAGAGGTATATTGAACAAATTTTGTATCTGAAAAATAAGCTAGAGTATGACCATGGCTCAGTCATTTAACCTCTTCTTAGCTTTACTTTCCTCATCTATAAAGTGAAGAGGTTGGTCTATATGATCATTAGGTTCTTCCCTGGTTCTTAAATTCTGTAATTATATAATTAAGCATAGGTTTACCTTTGCAGAGAAACTTGATATATCGTCTTCAAAGTGATAGTTTAAAGATCCAGATCTATGAAACTTACTTTGCCATGGTAAAGTAAACTTAGAGGAGAAGATTTGTTTTTAATGGATGAAGAGGGAATCTGGAGTTACAGACTTGGGAGGGACAATACAAATCCCATAGCACACACCTATGAAATGACTAAACAATTTGAAGAGGGTGAAATGTATAGGAATATTCTTAGTTTCATTATTGTTTACAGGGCCTAGGTATCATGTATTGGACATAGTGAGTGGTCAATCAATATCTGTTGAATATCTCAGCTGATATTTGAATATATTTTCCTAACAAGGACAAGTAACTGAAAAAGCAATATATAGCAAAAGTTGGAAACAAACAAAAAACCCATCAACATTGGGATTGATTAATGGTATATCCATATAATAGAATATTATACAATAATAACGATACTGAGGTACAGTGGTATGCATTAATATGGAATGCTTTCAAAAATATGTTGTTAAATAAAAATATGAGATCACTATCTGAATTTTTATACCCTTACTTATATATTTCCCAATAAAAATATTTAAAAAGGAATTGAAAAAGCAATGTGTATAATAGTATATTATTTTATATAATCTATATTATGTATAAATAAAATCTGTTTAAGGGCTATATAATTATACACTCAGAGAATACATCTAGAAAGTATAGAAATTGGTGTCACTAGTGCCTTAGGGAAGGAGGACTAGGGGACAGAGTGGAAGAGAGACTCATTTTTCCCTTTATGCCCTTTCATACACCCTTTGCATTTTTTATCATGTGCATATGTTATCTCATTTTAAAAACTGCTGCTACTTGATATGTACATATGTACATATATATTTTCTTTTCTTTTTCTTTTCCAGTAAAGTAACCAAAGTTCTCCAAAAGGGTTAGATTTCCATAAAGCAGTCTGGGAAATATCCCCCATCTCTAGATTACTTGCTTAAAGGAGCCAGGCCATACCCATTCTTTCTATTACTCCAGGGCACCTCCCTGGCGTAATTAATTTCTTATTCCTTATAAAAAGAATCATCATGGTAGACACCTAAGTGACTGGCATCTGGAGCATCGTTCTTGTTTGAATATGGGAGAGAAAGCACAAGGCCATTTGTTTCCATGATTCTATATAGTATCTACAGTATTTAAATAACTTTTATACTCTAACCCACCCTTCTTTCTGGCTTCCAGAGGCGCTACCAAAAAAGCACAGGATGTAGGAGCTGAACAGTGAGGCTGTGTGATTCACAAGATGTTAACTTGTGGCCAAGTTGCTCCTTTCCAGTACTGCAGGTAACGTGCAAATAGGTTTGTAAGAGTGAAATGACACCCACAAAGTGGGGATGCTACCTAGTATGTTTTAGGAAGAGAGTTACACTTCGGGAAAGCTATCTTAAAAGAAATACTTTTAGCCATAACCTTTGTGTTCCTACAAGTGTCTGAGGCACCTCACGTAAAACCCAAGTATTTCCTGGAAGACACTGGAAGATATTTGGAAACATATGTGCAAGTCCCAAAGCAAAAATCCAAGGCTGATGCAAGTCAGAAAAAGTGCTAGGGCTTGCTATTATACATGCCTAAGGCATTTTCTTCTGACTGTTATCTGCTTTAGAATCTCTGGCGCTGTTGCTAGTTTTGAATTCTTGAAATGCCAATGTAGCAAGTAGATAGTTAATGCCAGAAAGATGCCTCCTAGATCTCACTAGCCAATGAAAGAATATGAAGAATAAGATTCCTGACTTCAAGAGGCTTATTTTTGTCATATGGGAGATATTATTGTATAGAAATATTGTGTAGAAATCATTATAATATGTGAATAATAGGAAGGAAAACATTGTTATTGAAGGGGGAAATGTTATTTTGATACAAATATACAATATAATACCGTATGTATATATGTATATATATACATATACATATATATACATATATATGTATATATATGTATATGTGTATACGTATATATGTATATATATGTATATGTATATATGTATATATATATATCAGTGTTTTTGGTGGATTATACATTGGCATATATATATATATATATGTCAGTGTTTTGGGTGGATTATACATTGGCAGGAAGAATCCTGCTTTCCTCCCCAACCTGAGCCAAAGATCAAGAATTTAACAAAAGGGAGGACACTACTTATGGTGCCAGATCTAGCAAATAAAAATGCAGGATGCTCAGTTAAATTTGAGTTTCAGATAAACAACAGGTAATTTCTTAGCATAAATATGTCTTATGCAATATTTGGGACATACTTATACTAAAAAATGATTTGTTGTTTATCTGCAAGTCAAATTTAGTTGGATATCCTGTATTTTATCTGCCAATCCTAGCTGCTCATAGAGTAGGAGCATTTTTTGTTGTTTTTCCCTCACCTCTTGGTTCCCTCATGGTAAGATGAGTTGCTATTGACACCTTCCAAGAATGGGTGAGAATACAGCTGAATTCTTGCTATGCTGCAGAGCCAGAATGAAGGAACAGGCTATAGATTGACTTGCCTCAAGAACAACTGTGAGACAGCCTCCTCCTCCCCCACAAATAAACCAGATGGAGGTGACTTTATCATGTATAGGATGGAAGTTGAGCTTTTTAATTTGGATATTAAAGGAAAAGGTGACTCCTAAAGGCTGGAGGACTTGAAGAAATTCCATACCATAGAAATTCGTGGAGGGAGTGAAGGTGGAGATTTTGTAAGCTGGGTCAGTGAACGCTGGCTATGAGCTGGGGTGCACCTGCTATGTGGAGTCAGGCTGAGGGAGCTCCTGGTTTCATGTCACACTAGCTTCCAGAGATGGAGAACTCAGGAGTGAGAAGACAAAAGTCGTGATTGGGATGCATAGGTGGGTTTGTTCAATGAATTGTGGAGGGTCTTGGAGACCACGTTAAAGATTTTGGGCTTAGTCACAAAGCAGTGGGACTCCTCTGGAGGTTTCTGAGCAGGAAATGTCATGATCAGGGTTATGCCTTAGAAATATTAGTCTTGCAGCTCTTTATAGAGGGATTGTGAAGGGGTGAAGGAGTGGAGACCGGGTGATCAATTGAGAGGGGATATGGTCAAGGCTACTGATAGTCCGTATGGCATCTATATGTGAATTACAAAAGGTACACCTCCCCTGAGGGGATGCAGACCAGGGCACTCATTTTGGCAAAAGACTGCCAAGCCACATGGTTTGGTACTAAACCAGGGGCTAGATTTCAGCCCCCATTATCCTCTCAGTCACCATCATAGTTGGTTAATTAACACTAGTGGCTTAATGCAATGAAGATTTATTCCTTGCTCGTGTCACAGTCTGCTGCTTGTAGGGTGGCTCTTCTCTTAGTAGACACTCAGGCATCCTTGCAACCTACCTCTATCTTATAGTGAGTCCATCTGAAATATCTAGCCTCCAAGATCACCAAGGCAGGGGAAGAAAGAGCTGGAGGTTCTTACAGAGGCACTTAAAACCAGAGTAGGAAGTAACTTAATATCGTTTCTGTCTGCAACCCATTGGCTAGAACATGGTTCCAACGTGACTAGCAAGGAGGCTGGGAGATATGAAGGATGAGAGTAAGTTGTGCTGCTCTGAGTCTAGAAAACATTGGAAGATGATTCTAAGGATATTAGGGGAAATCCGATGTACTTCATTCAACTTTCATTTCAACTATAATAAAAAAAGCAATATGCTTTTTCTTGTACAAGCAATTTAGTAAGCATCTATGTCTAGCAGTTTGGTTTTTCTAGAACTGTGTATGTGGGAAATTATGAGTCATAAATACAGGAAGTATCTCCAGATATTATATGGTTCATGCTACTCTGTCAGAGTATGACTGACTTAAACCTAAAACCATTAAATATATATATATACACACCCAAGTTAGTTTGTGTCTGTAAAAATTTGTCTTACTTCATCCACATGTGATACTGGAGTCTAGATTTGTCGTAATGATTGTAAAATTTATCCCACGTCCTTTGATGAGCAAAGTGGTAAGTGGTAATTGGGAGACAATGAAGAAGGATTAAAAACTCTCTTACCCAGAATCAAAATGATCTGTGTGCAACCCTTGTTTACCAGAGCTTCAGTTAGCCTCCCTATTACTAAGTTAAGCTCACAGAAGACAAAGGTACTCTTCGAATATTCAAAATACTATTGCATGATCTCAGACAATCAAAATAGACCCCTGAACAATCAGAATTTTGTCATATTGGTGAATATCAGCCCTGATATACAACCAAGGACACTTTAAGTACAAGGTCATGAGGAATCATGCAGAGTTTAAATAAATATTTCAGACTCATCCCTGTGGTGTCCATGTGTCTTAGACTTCCAGGAAAATTCAGATATTAAGTACTAGATTTAGTTGTTAGATTTAGTTTCATTCCATTTGGTGAATAAAATACGATCACCACAGTCACATCTATCTGGGAGGAGTCAGTAAATGCTTTCATTGTAAGTTGGAGGGGAGAACTAATCAAGCACATTTTGTCTTAAAGGCACACAGAATATTAAAAGTAAAAGGGCTGCATAGGTTCTTTTATTAGGCCCTTATTCTAAAAATGAAAAATACTCCTATAAAAGGAAAGACAAAGTTAATTGGATTTCTTCTATTATTTAGGAATGTGGACATAAGTAGGTGGAAGGTTTCTTAGGATACTTTAAAAATAGCTATTAAAAGGTGTTACAACTTCCTTGGAAACCATTTGCAGGATCTAACAACATGTAAAGACAATTTTTTTTAGTCAAATCCTTTCTGTTGACATAAAGTCACTTTCTTCATTCATTCATTCACTCATCCATTCACTTAATGTTCACTGAGCATCTCCCATAGACCAAGCACTATTCTAGACACTGGGGACACCGTCTAATTCAATGATCCTTTGCTAGGATTTTGCTTTTTTGTAAATGAAATATTGAGCCTGACAGAATATTGGGTTGGGATCAGAAGACCTGAATTCTAAATGTGATTATACTGAACTATGACTGATATTAATGGTATCAAATAACCAGTCCCCCAAGCCCAAAATCTTACTCATCTTTAGTACTTTTCCACCTAATCCATTATCACGTCCTTCACAATTTCTGAAATTCACCTCCTGCTGTCCATTTCATCTTCTGGTTATCTCATGTTTAAACTACTTTATCCAGAGCTGTGCCACGTGGGACTGTGTCAGTCATCTGCTGCATGTGGTGGAGATATCAGTGCCCACCAAACATCCATGCGCTCCTTTGTATTTCCCAGTCCCCCTTGTTGTTAATTCAGAGCTATAGGACTTCTTCTTTTTTTAAAAAGATTTATTTATTTATTTTTAGAGGAGGGGTAACGGGCAGAGGGAGAGAATCTTCACGCAGACTCCCTACCGAGCGCGAAGCCCAACCCAGGGCTGGATCTCACCAACCATGAGATCATGACCTGAGCCGAAACCAAGAGTCAGATGCTTAACCAACTGAGCCACCCAGGTGCCCCAGAGCTATATGCTATTTATATATTAGATATTCATAAACTCTTTATTTCAACATCTGACAGAATGAGCTTTTAATGAAACTTGTCTGTAGATTAGCTTTTAAAATGTCTATCTCTCCTATGTGAAGACAGTTTTGTTCCATTATCATAGGGCTTTCACCTTTTCACTGATTTTAACAGGAGCCATGAGTGTTGCCTTTATGTAACTCATGATTTCTTCTGAGCTCACTTTGTGACAGCGTAAGGGGGGCTGAGTCATTTTGTTGGTGAGACGCTAGATGGCCCGTGTGGAGACAAACTCCAACAGAGTCCACCTGACTTCATAAACTAAACATTTACTGGAAACAATGCATCAGAGAATTTGCAAAGACCAATAGGAAGGCTGAGCTCGAGTTGAATTGCTAAGTACTGGGGACCGAAGGACAGAATGGTAAGATCTATATGTGAATATTAGAAAGATGAGGAGAGTTGTCAAAAGCCAAAGGGGAAATGAGGGAAAGGACGACAGCAGGGGGTCAGGGATGTCAATCCCTGTGTGTAGCCACCTCCTACCTCTGCTACAGGGTTTGCCATGCTCAGGCCCACAGTCTCTGCTGAAGGGGCAGCCACTGCCACCTTGACACAGTAGTTTGGACCAGAATGAATACCTGACTGAAGGCCGGAACACCCGTGACTTAGTAGAGAAAGATATGAAGACCCGACAAGATTTCCCTCTCTGGAGAATGTGAATCAAGAAACCGAGAAAGTTAAGGTTGTGTCTTATACTATGAAAAAGATAAAATTATACGGGAACAAAAATCATGAGCCCCAGAAACCAAAAGGTAGAATAAAAACTGGAAGTCAGTCGGTACTGAGAGAAGAGCAGGAGAGCGGAGAATGAGTTGGGGAACGTGAGAGGGTTGGAGATGTGGATCAGATCTCCAGTTGCCTTGGTATCTGATGGTGCTTCAGCCATAGGGTCAGTTTCAGTTCATGTATTTTGAACTGAAAACAGTTCAAATCCCCCTTTCCTTGGAGAAACCCAAGTTATTTGGTTTCTTGCACCTTAAAGAGCTCAGGTAAGTTGGATGAGCTTCTCAGCCATTTGGCAGAAGTGCCCAGAAGACAGGGAGTGTATTTTAAACCAAATGATCAGCCTTGAAAGAAATATAAGTTAGCTCCCCTTGACCCAATCTCTGTGAGTTTACAAGTCTACTTGTAAACTGTGCCAGCACAGTTTATAGGGGGTTGTTTTTAGAACCTTTACTCTTTGTTTTAAATACCAACACTTGTGTTGTAGCATGTACTGCAGAACCGAAATGACATCCAACCTTCGGTTCAGGAAATCTTGCCAATCACTATTTCTTTTTCTTCCTGAGATTCTGTTTTCATGTTATCTTGACTTTGGACGTAGGTCAGATAATAAAAGTAGTGTCCACAAACGCTTGCTTTAGCTCAGGGTTTTTGTAGGGCTCTATAAATGGCTAACATTTGTTGTGTGCTAAATCTGTGCCAGGTGCTGTTCTCAAGAGCCTTACATGTAATAACTCATTTTACAGTCATGACAACCCAATGAGGTAGATAATATCATCCTTCCCATTTTACACGAATGAAAAAAATGACACATAGTTTTAAAAAGTTTCCCAAGGTTCTCATCGCTAATAAGTGGCAGTGCTTGGATTCAAAGATAGTGAAAATCTACTTTCTGGACCATGACTCCATACTGCCTTGTTCCCATGGAAACTGTAGAAGATCCTGACTAACCAGAGGTTATGAGTTTCTTGATCCCCCTGGCAGGTATGTCGCAATGAAAATTATTAACTCCTTCAGCAAATATGATACATAGTGGTGATCAAGACAGAGAGGCAGGGGCTCTGCCCTCAAGGGACCTTCTGGACTTTCAGACTTTTGTCAGTTTGGTTAGAGTTAGGTTTTCCCCTCAGAATCTAATTTTCCCTCCGGTGAACTCATAAGATAGACTTTTGCCCCTGCAAAGCAGAACCTTAGAACTTTGGTGACTTCAGTAAGGCCCATTCTTACTGGAGCAAATATTTATAACATAGTGACACTGGTAATTTTTTGTCTTTTTTGGCTGGAATTTTTCTTTCTGATTTTTTTTTTCTCTTGCACCTATTCCATCCTTCCCCAGTCTGTATCTTTATTTTTGGTTTAAGATTTTTCAATATAGTAATATGTACTTGTCTTTGTTATATCTCTTTCAAATCTTTTTGGATTTATTTCTCTTTTTATGGAGCATTAAGGATCCAACTTAACAATTTATCGGACCACTATGGCATTGTATCAGGATTAGGTTCAGTGGCATGTAACAGAAAAACCTAGAAAATGGTGGCTTAAATAAGAAAGAAGCTTATTTATTTATTTATTTATTGTTTATTTGTTTGTTTATTCACATGAAAGAATTTCAGAGGTAGCAGCCCAGGACTGGCATGGAGGTGCCACAAAGTTGTCAGGGAGCCAGCTCCTTCCTCACTATTATGCTATCCCCAGGGTTTGGCTATCTTCCTCATGGTCCAAAATGGCTAAAAGGGCTCCAGTCATCACATTATGGCCCAGGTAATAGGATGCAGAGAATGGATAAGAAGGGTATATTCCCTTTCTTTTTATGACTTTTTTTTTTAAATAGATGTCCCACACAACATTTCTACTTAGATCTCAACAGCCAGAATTTAGTCATGTGGCCACACCTATGCAATAATGGAGACTGGAAAATACTGGGTTTTAGCTGAGTGGCAATATGACTATCTAAAAATTGGGGGTTGGTTGTGGAAGAATGAAAGAACAGATATAGGGAGGTAATTTGAAGTCTCTGCTTACAGGTACTTTACATATAGTGGATAAAGATTTATTGGTTCGTTTTTATAAACTTGATCATATTCTTAGAACTATCATTGAAGTTGTTAATAAAGATAATTAATTTAAGGATTTTCCCTCTTAATTTTTTACTTTATGATAATATAACATGCCATTGCATTAATCACAGCTAAAATAAACCCACCTGAAATTAGTTTATGCAAAATAAGGAATATATTAGAAGAATATGGGGGGAAATCTTGGAAGAGGCAACCCAAAGCAGAAGGAAAGGTAGAGATTCTGTAAATAGTCAAGAAAACCTAGAACTGAGATCTCCAGTATAACAAAGACACTTTCTTCACCTCTTCTCCTCCCTTTGTCCATTGACTTTATTCTCTCAATGCAGAATGTGTTTCTCTACTTGGCAAAAACAAAACAAAACAAAAACATGTCCAATGACATCTTTCAGATCATATATCTAGCTGAGACTTGAGATGACCTCCCTTCCAAAGTCTAAAAATCTTGGAGGAATGGCTTCATTGGCCCATCTTGGGTCAGGTGTCCACCTCTTGACCAATTAGCTGTGGCCAATGGCCAATCAGTAGTAACAAGTCTTTTCTTGCTGCCATCACATGGCAGATGTGTGGAAACAGGAGGAGCAGTTCCTATAGGAAAGGCAGTCCTGGCTAGGCGATCGTATAGGCTACACTATAATTATACATGATGGAAAAACACAGGTCAGTGGTCTGAATTAAATGAAAGATAAAGGAGAAACAGATTTATCCTAATGCAAAAAAATTGATTTAGCTATGAATAAACACCATTTGATAGGTCTGCAATACACAGAATGTTTATTATGTCAGGCATTGTGTTGAGGGCTTTTTACAAGTTGAGTCATTTATTCCTCAACCCTGTGAGCTAGAGGGATGGAATTTATTCTCTCTTACAGATGGAAAACCAGAGCTCAGGGAGGTTAAGTAACTTGTCCAAGAACATATAGCTAGTAAGTGACATTTGTCTTAACTTCAAAGTTTTTAACTACCATGATAATATACCATCTCATTGCTTCTCTATTTTCAGTTGGAAGCTATGGTCATTTCTGATGAAGCAATTATTAGTTTTTTTTTTCCTTAGTTCTGCCATAACAAAGCTATGTGAACTTGATAAATCTTGAAATGTATCTGGGTCTTAATCTCTTTATCTGTAAAAAAGATTGGGTTGTATTAAATGTTAATGTATTACCTTGTTAACTCAGGTAATATTTTGTTTCTGAAGGCAAGAGCATGAGCTATTATATTTAAAAAATTTTTAATTCACCCAATATTTTTGAGTGCTTCTAGAGCTATATCTGTATTAAGAACTGTGATGAAATTAAAGATATACAAGATGTAATTTCTGCTTATGGTGTTATGGAGAAAAGACCCAGAATTGTTATTTTGCAGTATTGCAAGTCCAGAGAAGAGTAGCCTTCAGGAGTGATATAACCACCAGCTCAAACATATCTTCAAGGGTTTTTCTCTTTGTTTGCCATCTTCAGTGTGTTGACTTCATTTTAAGATTCATTCTTCTTGTGGTTAGATTGCTGTCAGTGGTAATCTCTGTTATGGGCTGACTCATTCATATCTGGTAGGAAAGAGAGAATCCTCTCCCCTAAATATGGACTAAAAATCCTTCCCTTCAGCTGGATTGGACCAGTATACCCCAGGACTATAATGGTTTTCAGGTATATTAGAATATACCTAAATTAGAATAGTCTAAGACCTAGCATAACCTAGATTCCAAGTCATACTGCAGTAAAAAACAACCCCAAATCTCAGTGGCTTAAACGATAAAGGTGTATTTTTTTTTTTAAGATTTTATTTATTTATTTGACAGAGAGAGACACAGCGAAAGAGGGAACACAAGCAGGGGGAGTGGCAGAGGGAGAGGGAGAAGCAGACTCCCTGCTGAGCAGGGAGCCCAATGTGGGACTCGATCCCAGGACCCTGGGATCATGACCTGAGCCGAAGGCAGTTGCTTAATGACTGAGCCACCCGGGTGCCCCTAGAGGTGTATTTTTTATTCATATATCCATTCTGACCTGATGAGGGTGGGAGGTGGGGTGTTCCACATTTTCCTCTTTTAGGGACCTAGGCTAACAAAGACTCTATCATCTTCAATAACACTGGTTTTGAGACTGGAGAAGGGTAAACACTGTGAGAACTTATACTTGCAATTAAATTTTATACCTGGAAGTGACACATAATCACTTCTACCCACAACCCACTATAGACTAGTGGCTATAACTAGTCACGTGGTTCAGCTCAACTGCAAGTGTGGGGTTGAGTGGCAGGGATGTACGTATGAAAATATAATCTCTTTATATGCAAGGAAAGAGAGGGTAAGCAAGTCTCTACCATACTAGGGAATTAATTTACTGATTGATTTAGGCTAATTGAATTGCTCTTCTATAGCTGGAGGTTGGATGGGAGGTTGGATGGTTACCTAAAAAACAAACAGACACATAGAGAGAGAGAGAGAGAGAGAGAGAGAGAGAGAGAGAGAACTCTATTAATGAGGAAGGAATAGGAGTGGATGTGAACAGTGTGAACTATATGACGCTTTATCCCAATGAAGAAGACAGAAATTTCAGCCATGGAGGCAAGTCATAGAAAGGGATAGTTTGGCTAGTTTCATAAGTCTTTAAATTAATGATTTCATTTACTCTTCTAATTGGAAAGATTGGCTCTGCTCTTTGGTAAGTGGGTGTAGACTGAATTTCTATTTAAGGAGTTGGCTCAAAAGTGACTTAAAAGCATTTACTGGATTTCAAAGTATAGACTGTTTTTCCATATTTCATTGTTGTGGTTGCTGGCAATGGTGTGTCAAGCTGGCTAGATTTGTAGTTTTAGAACTGGCAAACAACTGAAATTTCTCCAGACCATCCCCTTTATTTTACTGATAAGAAAACTAAGGACCAAATGGTAAAATGATTATCTCAAGGTCACACCTTTTTGCATGTAACAATAACAGTGCTGTCTTCTGAATGATTTCCTGCAAGATGTAATCCCCTAAGTAAATGTACCTAGAGCAATACTTAGAAAATAAGGACAATTAAAAATTATTAAGAATGTTTTCAGGACTGACATTCAGTTGGTCCACTCTGGTAGAAATGGAAACATTTCTAAACTATTTGGTAAGTAGCTGCTGCTGAGAGCCTCTTTAGCTCCTCTCTGTGACCTCTTGGATCCCCCTACTATTATAACAGGATCCACCTCAAAGGGTTGCTTTGAGAATTAAATGATGGAGGTAAGAGTTTATCATGGTGCCTGGCACTCAGCAATATTACACCTAGGCTATTATTTTTATTTTAGTCATTAATAAAATGGTAGTAGTAAACTTCAAACTAGTTTCTGCATGGATGTTCACAACTTTGGAAATGTGATAATATTTAAGTTCATTAACTTTGATCTAGCCAATCTCTCAATAAAATGGCTACTAGTGTATTCACTTTAACTTTCATTTTCATCTCTTCCATTGTCTAATGGTTGACTCCACCTTGCTCCACCCACAAGACCCCACAGCTCTGGTTGATGACTAAGAATCTGATGCAGGCTGTGCCAAAGAATATAATGTACTGACAAGGTTCTATCAGTTCTTGGTATAATATGACAAAAGAATGTTCTGTACCATCTCTTGCTGAGCAGAACTTATCTGCAAGTTTTCAGATAAGCAAAGACGGGTCTAAAACCTAGTTGGTGAGGGAAGGGTGGAGGAAGTGGTGGAGCACTTCTACTTGCTTAAGCAAATATCAGAAACTAGGAGTGATGAGAGACAGAGGCAGGCAGCTGGGGCGAGAAGAGAGAGTGAGAGGGCCCCAGGAACAGCAGTGGGTGGTGGTGGTGGGGAAGCTAGAGCTTGTGGAGAAAACATTGTTTGACAGATATCTTCTGGTGACTAGTAATGTTTAGAACCTTTTGGAGATTTTTTCCTGCTCAGAAACTTAACCTAGCAAGAGAAAGGCAGAGTTTTAGCAACATTCCTCTCTGGAGAGAGTAAAAGAAATGTTTTTTAAAAGCTGGAACTGTTGTGAATTTTTTGGAAATTCATTACTGATCTGGAGCTCAGTGTGTAAAGATTTGTTCCCAAAGTCAATTGTATAACTGATACTTCCAGTTCTGAGGTGACAGCTAAATCCCGGGCATGTCCTGCAAGGGGCCTTGATAACAGTGTTCTGTCACAGGCCGAGAAGCACATTGACTCAACAGAGCAGAGTCACTAGAGAACTAATTTCTAGAGACAACCAAGTTATTTGGTATTTTAATATGTAATATAATAGCCTATCAAAATGCTAAATTTTGGGCAAATATTCCTAGGACAGATTTTTTTTTTAAAGCAGAAGGAAGTAGAGAAGATGTATTTTATTTAATTTTTTAAAAAGATTTTAAGTAATCCCTGCACCCAACTTAGGGCTCAAACTCACAACCCTGAGATCAAGAATCACATGCTCTACCAACTGAGCCAGCCAGGCACCCCTGAGAAGATATGTATTTTAATTCCTACATTTTTGGAAAGGAAAAATCAAGGCCAGATGGAAAATTGGATGTTTTGAGGCAAAAGTAAAGTAAAGCTTTGAACTTGGAGATCTTAAAGTATTATATAAGGTAAGCTTTAAAGTTAAACATGCTTGCTAAAAAAATTTTTTTTTATGTGCCATGCTCTTTAATTTTATTCAAAATCTTACTTAGCTAGTAACTACTCTTGAGAATCACAATCATGTTCTGGAGAATAGGTTAACATTGTAATCACAAAATCTATAACTTAACTCCCAAAACTCAATGACAAAGGTTATATACACAGATCTAACAAGTTGAAGTCTAGAATTTATACAAAATTGGTACCATGTATTGAATAAAGCAAAATGATTTCAAGGAGAGTATTTATCTATCCTATATTCCTCTGATTTACCAATGTAAAAGCTTCAGTGAACAAATTCAGAAGTCTGTTTTTTTCCCCAACAAGAGGACACCTAGACAATCTGTCCTTAAATCAAGGTCAAAGTTGATTGACAATGTTGCTAAAATATTTTTTAAATTTCTGTTTAAACTAAAAAGTAAATATCCATCTCACTTCTGACTTCTAAAAATGATCTAGAGTATGACTGGTAAGACATTAGCCTTTACTTCATCTTACGATGGCATAAACCTAAAATTTCCATTCATTTCCAACAATCAAAGCTTGTGGCCCTTATAGAATTATGTTGTTTGTAAGCTTTGTACAGGAACTTCTTTAGTGGAGGATGGCAACCACGCATTAAATAAATCATTGTTTTATGATGATATACAAGCTCTCCGAGCTAGAACATAATTCTCGCTCTGCCAGTATCTTTTTTGTGTAACTTTAGACAGGTCACTCTACTTTTCCCTCAATTTTCTCCTCTTACAGGGAGATAACAGTCATAAAAACGACTGGAAACTACTTTGCTGAGAGCTTTTTCTTTAAAGGACTGACAATAAATACCAGAGTCACAAGGTCCAGCAAACCTAAGAAGAAGCTGAGCTTCTTGAAGACAGGGAACTTTTTTTCTTCTTTGAGTCATCAGTTATCTTATTTGTTTTTCTGTAATACAGTTCCTCGCCTATAAAAAGGCCTCAATAAATACTGTAAATTTATGAATGTTATTAGGCAGATTGCAGTCTTGGCAGGCCAGTGCCTTGTAAATCTCTTTGCTGTGATCCTTTTCATACTCAGCATCTAAAACGCCGCCGCTATTTGCTCTGGGATAAGTACCCAAGGCATTTATTTAAAAATATCCAAGTCTAGAGAACTAATTTTTCTGTCTTTGGGGCACCATCTCGCTTTCTGCGGTACTGCGCTCCAGGCTTGGGATCTGGGTCCCGAGGCTACAGGGAAGAGTTGGGTCCGGGAAGCTCATCCTCCGGCCGTCGGATTGGTCGGCTCGCACTCCACTCACACGGCTCGAGTCTCTGATTGGCCACTGTGGCACCCCCTCCCTCGGTCCGCGACTACTTTGTGTGCCGAGGCGGCGCATTTAGGTCCTCCGGCTCAGCTCACGGTGTGGGCCGGTCACAGCTAACTCTTCGGCCCACTGCTCTGCATCGCGGGCGCCAGGAATTTCCCGAGTGCAAGCGGGTAGGAAGCATCCTAGGGAACCCCTCTCCCGCACCCCCAAAGTTCTCTTTGCCGTACTGAATAAACTTCCGCCTCAAAGGGGCTGTCGCAGCCGCGGGTCGGGGGAGAGGCTAGGCATCAAACTCAGGCCCTTGTGGGAGGGCTTTCTGTCGGGGCAAATGTGGAAACAGCTCTCACAAGATAAAACAGGGCTTCGCTAGTTGCATGTGGGTGCGATGCCCAAGCTGCAGCCGAACGGCCAGACCTGGGCTGCAGGGGCTGAGCAGCAGCGATCCCCTCTGAAAAGTAGCAAGGAGCCTGCTTCAAATCTCCAGTACCACTGCTCCTTAGGGCCGCGGAATGAACTGGCTCGGGCCAGTCCGTTCCCCGGCTGTAGAGAATACGACATTCCCTGGAGATGGCGCTCCCGGGAGTGGGGAGTTCGGCTCGACTCGCGCCGCCGTCAGCCTCCGGCCTGCAGGCGGTAGGGGGCGGCCTACGCTCGCGTAGGAAGCAGGCGCCCAAGCGCAGCTGCTGCCGTGCTGGAAGTCTCCCGGTCCCTCTGTGGCCCGCGGCTCTGCCTGGCAGCGGATGCTGCAGTTACGCTATCCACTGGCGCAGCGAGAAGGGGGCGGGAAGCAGCCGTGGCACATGCCAGGGTCGCCGTAGGTGGCAGCGGCCGGCGCATGCGCGCCCTCTCCCAGAAGCCTGTAACGCTGAGGGGCGCGCGCCCCCAGCCGCGCGCGCACGCTTGCGCTAGCCAAGGCTTCCCCGCCTGCGCTCGTTGTCAGAGCCGCTCCGGCGCGTGCGCGCGTTATCTCCGGCCGACCCGAGTAGCGGTGTTCCCTCAGCTCCAGGCCCCCGCCCCACACCGCCCCTTCCCAGCCCCCAGCCAACCGGTCCCCTTCCTCTCCTGGCGGAATGGGGCCGGTGCTGCTCGGGGTCGCGCGCTCGGGACCCGGCTCGCGCTCGGTCTCGCGCTGTCAGCGACTGCCCCGCTCGCGCCGCCTCGCGCTCTCGCTCAGTCAGTGGCGCCGAAGGCTCCGTTAAGCGGCGGCGGCGGTTCCTGTTTCCGTTTCTTCCTCTCCCTTCAGTCGGGAGTAGCATCCTCCACCCAACCACCCCTCCCACTCCCCAACGGGGCAGCTGCGGCTGAGGGCTGTGGCGGCGGCGGTGGCGGCGGCAACTGGGGACGGCGGAGATCGCCTCTGCTCCCGCCTCGGGTAAGGGGGCGTTTGGGAGCCGGGCCCCGCGCCCCTCGGGGTCTGGGGCTGGGCTAGTGCGGGATTCGTGGAGGCGCCGGGGATGTGATTGGGGGCTGTTGCCGCTCTTTTCCCCCAGGCGTTCCCCGGGCCTGTTGCTGCAACTGCTGCTGCTTACCCAGGGGCTCCGGGAAAAGTGGGGAAGAAGCCCCCGGGACGCTCTGGCGCGGCCCGGGGGCGCGGGCTGGGGGTGAGGGGCGCCTGCAGCCGCGGCTGTCCTCGGCGTCGCGCATCCTTGCTTCGGGCAGGGGCCGAAGCCAAGGAGAGGAAAAGGGATGGGGGCGGGGGTGGGAGGTGTCCCTCTTTTCCCTTCTCCACCTACCTGCCCTTTCGCCAGCAACTCGGTCCCTGTAATCACGGACTGTGGGGAGGAGGATGCTTGTACGTTACGGGCTTTTGGGGGGGGTTCTTGGGCCAGAAACCGGGGGGGGGGGGGGTGGACCCGTACAAAGATCCGCTCCCGGCGAGGGGCCAATGCCTGGACAGTTAAAGGCGTGAGTGCCGCTGCACCCTCCAGCTGATGTGGGAATGATCAGCTGGTGGCTTTTGAGTATCTAAACTTATTTGGGAAGGTTAAACGAGTCCTTATTAATTAGTTAAAGGAGATTTTTTCCTGCAAGAGTGAGTGGGTTGTCGGGTGCAGCACCTGTTCTTTTACTGTGGGCATTGCAATCTTCAGGCACACACAACGTCAGAGACGCAGTGTATATCTTAAGTTAAATGGCAGTGTCTTGGTTAGGGTTTATCCCTGGTGAGCTTTTAGCGTTTTGCCGTGTATTATTAGCCTTTTGATTGAGGCCTTGGAGAAAGGCAGAGAGAGGTATTGTTTCTTCTTTCCATGTTTGAATTAATTTACAGTGGACTTAAGCCAACTCTAGAAGGTGAACCTAGGAAAGGCAGAATCTCCAGTAGATAACCCCAAACTTCAAGGTAAAGCAGAACAGATTTCAACAAGTTTTCAATCAGTTTCGAATTAAGCTCATCAAGGGTAACTGACTGAACTTTGACTTGGCTCTCTTTAGAAATTGTAGGCAAGGTTTCATTATAGTTTTTTTACTTCTTGTTACTCCTAGGGTTAAGTGTATATTTACTTTATTAAATTTAAATTTCATGTTTTTATACATAGGTCTTTTAAAGGGTGCATTATATATATGAAAACATTTTAGGAGAGAAATTAAGCATAACAGCACTATACTGAAATAATGGAGCAAGTTGTGTTTTCCCTTCTTTAAAATAACCTAAAAAGCAACCTAAAATCCTATGCCAAATGATAAGATCTTGTACATTGCCAGCTTTGTGAAATATACCATAAAATGTGTATAGAAAGTGGCAATTACTTGATTTATAAATACTACAGTAGTAAGGATAAGGTGGGCATTCAAACATTTGTATTTGTGAATTTACGGTTTAGTATATAGAAATGTAGGGAGTTAGAAACGAATAGGCTATAAGGACCATTGAAGGGTGATTTGGGGCATGGATTTTCCTTTTGCTGCTTTTATAAATTGAGAATTGTACTTGAACTGAAGAGCTGAACAGCTGGAATGAAACTTGTATAGATTGCAAAAAACATGCAAAAGTGTATCTTTGATCAAGTAGTGAGTTAACATGAGGAGTATACTGTGGTTTATTAGGATAGTGAATCAAAATAATTTCCATAAAATATAGCAGCACCATATAGATCATTTAGGATGTTCTTAAATTTAAAGAGTCGCTTGAAGTTGTTTTCCTACAAGTCATCCTATTTGAGATGTATGGAATTGAAAAAAAACAATAATTCTGATTACATTATGCAGTGTTTGGTTTCAATTTTAATTATTTTTAAAGTACTGGAATGTCCTTAAAAGTGGTGAATTTTGAAATTTGCTAGTGGCTTGGAAAAACTTGTGTTAATTTTTTTAAGTGCAGTTATATTAGTAGGTTGGTCTGAAGGGGGAGCTAGTGCCAAAGCAAAGCATAGCTTAATATGTGTTTGAACTTTTAAAATGCCCAAACCCAGGTTTTTGTGACCAGAAGGAACATAAATTTTTAATTAAAAGAGTAAGGGAATTGATATGGGCATATATCTGAACATAGTTATTTGTGGAATATATATATATACATATATATATATGTTGTATATTACAAATAACTTAAAAATCTTTTCATGATCTGGAATAATGGAAAGTATATGCTTAAGGCTTATTGAATTTCTCATTTACAATCTCAAAAAAATATGCCCCATAATGTAGAGTGTGTGATAGTAATTTCTTAACTTTCTTGTGCATTGCATCACAAGGGAAGTAGTCTTAATCCTTGGTGCATGTTGTATGTTCTTAAATTTTTTCTTTATAATAACCTATAGTCCTAAAATTTCAAAAATCAAGTAGAGTCTTATATGGGCAAAGATATTGACTGGGTAGTAAGCTAAGTATTTATCAAGAGTAGAGATACTTTCATTAAGAAATGGACCCTTCAGACATCTGGAAAGCAGGATGCCAAGGTCACTTCTTAACCTCTGTCTCCTGTAATATAATGCAGTGAGTCTAGCCTGTTTACTAAATTGAACTTGGGCCTTTGAATATAAAGCAATTATTTTTTGGTTTATGGCACTTTAGGTTAGATTTCTCAACTGTAATTAGGTATGCGAATTTACTTCTCACAGTTCATATATTCTTTAAATTCAAGGCTAGAAATTGATAATGTATATATTAAAATAATTAGAATATTTTGTTTTCTGAAGATAGTGGTTGGGTTGTTTGTTCTCTCTTGCTCTCCATTATGTAAACAGAATCTCAGTGCTGATAAAATAAAAAATAGATTCTTTGAAAAGAATGACAATATCTGTGAGATAAAGAGTAGTGAGGTGTTCACCATTTTTAAGGGGTTTATGCTATAAATTAAACAATGTTTTATAAGACATGCCAGAATATTTTTATGTATCTTTTTCAATTTCTTAAATGGTTATTTTTGATTTACTATAAACTGCATTACTAAATTTCTTGTTTTAATTAAACGGTAAATATACCCACTTCATATTATAGGACACTTATAAGAGTTACCATTTTATAATCATAAGAGTAAATATAAGCCAAATGTAATTTTTTTTTAACTATACAACTGGGGCACCTGGCTGGCTCAGTTGATACAGCATGCGACTCAATCTCAAGGTTGTGAGTTTTTTTTTTTTTAAAGATTTTATTTATTTATTTGAGAGAGAGAGAATGAGAAACAGCATGAGAGGGAGGAGGGTCAGAGGGAGAAGCAGACTCCCCGCCGAGCAGGAAGCCCGATGTGGGACTCGATCCCGGGACTCCAAGATCATGACCTGAGCCGAAGGCAGTCGCCCAACCAACTGAGCCACCCAGGCGCCCTCAAGGTTGTGAGTTTGAGCCCCATGTTGGGCGTGGAGGCTACTTAAAAAACAAAACACAGCTAAGATTCTCAACAATGCTGAAACTAAAAGTATTAACTATTGTAGTACTTTTATACCCTTCGTCAATACTAGTCCTGTTGGTACTCCTCAGATGAGGTACCAACTTCCAGGCTTCTGTAGTGAGCAGTAGTGTAGTAGGTCTGACATTTAGAGGACAGTTCAGTTTTTTCTTTGGTTTCCTTCTTAGTCTGTGGCTTATATTTCTGTACTATTTGGTATACAGTTTCTTTTTGGCAGTTGGAATTGTTATTAAATTGTAGTTTGCTATAATGAGACAAATGTTTAAAAGTAAAAGATATTTACAATCAGTTTTTAAAAAAACATTTTAAAATTCCCAACAGAAGATTATTATATAGGGATGTATATGCATTTAAGATGTATTTTTTAAGAGATTAGTCTTATGTCTGAACCTTCTTTTCTCTCTATGTTCTGCTCTCCAGCCTACTCTTCTTCAACTTCCCTCCATATCCACAATTTTCTCTTTGGAATAATTAGGGATCAAACCAATAAAATGAACGATATCACTCACCTGGCATAGGTTTTTCTTCCTTGATTAAATAAATGACCTTATTATCAGGTCTCTACAATATTCCAAACATATAACCCATATACACTTTATATGATACTATACATTTTACTTTTAATGGAAGAAGAATTTATAGGGCCTATGGGATTATGCTGTGTATTTCAATATTAGTTACTCATATTTGTTACAGAAAGCAGAGCTATATGGTTAATTTCATTTAAGTTTTCTTTTAAAAAGACTTTAATATTTACCAGAACCTAATAGCTCACTCACCTATTACTTTTTAAAAATATCTTTTTGTGATAATTTGTTTTGTTTTTTGTTTTTTTGTTTTTTGGTCATCGGAAAATGACATGTGAAGAGGAAATATGTTTCGAGTTTTTTAAAAAAACTGTACTGATGTGGCTCAGTCTTGCTTCTGCTTTTGGTTCTATAGTATAACCTCTTCATTTGAAGCACTGGAATAAACCTTTAAAGATCACTATTGAAATGCTCCCTATTTTTGTTGTATCCTAGAACTTGAGTTTTTCACATTTATTTTAACAATGGGATAAACTGAAAAAATATGACAGCATACTGATGTTTCGATTGGATTTAACAGTTCTACTTGTCACAGTCTTGATGACTGGTTAATGTAAATAAAGTTCACATTATAAAATATGTAATAAAATGTTGATATTAATCATATATGTAAATGAGAAATTAAACTACTGTTTATCTTAGAATCTGAGTTATGAGAAATATTACATGATATGAACTTTAAATGCTATAACTTTCTGATTATAAATGAACAAAAGTAACATAAAAATAGGAGATTCTTCTATTTAATTTACTGCAAATTTATAACTAAAATGAAAATGAACCTGTTTTGTGTTCATGTACATCTTTTTATTCAGTTGACTGTTAATGAACCATGAATGAGTTTCAAATTTTTAATAATTTTGTGGCTGGATTATATCCCTTAAATGAGATATGAAATTCCATTAATACCTAGAGCAAGAATAAATTTGCATGTGGTAAAAACAATATTTCCAAACCATCAAACTATAAAAGCATAGCAATGTTATTAAATGACTTAAGTCATCATTCCATAGCTAGTTTTAAAAATAATTTTTATAATTTTAAAAATATAATTGATCATAATATCTTGATCGGTGGTAAAGGTGGGAAAAATGTAATTTGTAGCTTCTGTATTATATCCATTGTTTTAGACTTCACCAATGTTGGGGCAGTCAGTGAAGGGAAGGAGATTGAGAGAGGCAGAGGATCTTACTGGTTGACGAGCCTGCTTTGTTTGGAGGTGAGGGAGAGTTCTTTAGTTTTTCTTTGTCCCTCCATTTCTTTCTTTCCCCTGTTTGTCATCCTTACTCTCCCAATTGTAGGAAATGTGGCAGTTGACAATATCCTTATAGGATTTTTTTTCTTAGAGTTCATAGCACATTTCCTGGTGAAACATTAGCTTTTATGTTACAATAGGTTTATTATAATGATTTCATTTCCTCTGAGGCAGTAGGCAAGAGACTAGAAGAACTTCAATTGGGGTAGAGTTTATTATTATTTATTAAAAAATGATTTTTTGTAACCATGTAAAAAGGGATATGGGGTTGTTGGTTCCTTAATTGTTAAGGGCGCTGCATCAGTCTGCTTAATATTTAATATATCATAATCCCCTCTTCCAGTTTCCTGGAATGCATTCTCATGTCTCCTTTGTTATTTCTGTCTTCATCTATGGAGTTTTTGTGTATAAGGAATTGGTTTGTAGAACATCACTTCACCTTCTTTGTGTACCACATTGCAGTAAGAAAAATGTAAAAAAAAACAAACCCCAAAACCGTACTGTGTCCCTTGAAAAGAACAAACTAAAATGAGCAGCAGTGTTCTCCTTTCGTGGGAATACTGTTAGCAAGTTTAAGCCATTTATTGTGAAAAGGTCACAAGGAGAAAGTGTATGTTTGATAATTAGGGCCCTAATCATTTGGGATCTGACTGATTCAGTTTCTCTAACACATGGAATTGTACCTGAAAGAGAAATCTATTCAGCTGAGATTGTGTTCTATTTTTCCTGTCTTGAATTCTTTGAATAACTGCTTAATTCATTCAGTTACCAAATGTCAAAAGATCGTAATTTTGAGAAACCTACTCTTTAAAATTAGAGTTTAAGCTAGGATAAACATTTCGCTTTCTTTTTATAAGTTTCAGATTTTTCTTTCTCTTTTAGGAAGTTTGGTGAAACTCTGGGGCTTTAGGAAGGTGGTAATTGAAATTCTTGAGGCCAAAAGTTCTTTCGTTAGCCTTAGTAAACTGAGCCTCAGCAGCATGGGAAATGTAGGTTTACTAAGTAATCCTGACTGCTTCCTCTGACATAATTACAGATATCTAGGCCTCCATTAATTAAAACTCTGTTTATTTTTAAGGTTCAAACAGTGGTGTTTCTCATAGATGTAAAACATTAACTGTTATGAGAGAGATATAACTTACTCTTAATTTGTAAGTAAACAAAGAATAGGCTGTCAACGCTGAGTAAACTGAAGAGATGTATATACCTAATAAGGATGCACAAACAATAAACTGAAGAAACTTGCTAATATGCAATTAAGAATGGCTCCTCTTAATAAAAAGACTATTAGTATTTAAATTATAGTGGCACAAAGGTGTCATGAAAATGAAATCACTAAAGAATTCTGTTTCGGAACAATTTGTCAGACCAGATAACAGATAAAGGAGCACATCCTCTATTCTTTTTTTTTTTTAAGATTTTATTTATTTATTGGTCAGAGAGAGAGAGGGCACAAGCAGGGGGAGCTGAAGGCAGAGGGAGAAGCGGGCCCTCCGTTGAGCAAGGAGCCCAATGTGGGACTTGATCCCAGAACCCTGGGATCATGACCTGAGTCGAAGGCAGACGCTTAACTGACTGAGCCACCTAGGCATCTGCACCTCCTCTATTCTAAACTGTCTGCAGAGGCTTAGAGCAGTGCACATCCTATCTAAAAGGGAATAATGATCAATAACCAAAGTGTTTTCAGAGGATTTATGCACATTTCCTATGTATATATTTGTGCACTTCCTGTTACTTTCTGTATCCATGGAAAATGTAAGGGTGGAAAATAAAGTACCTAACTTTTGGAAATTCTGAAGGGAAAAGGATCTGAAGTTTGCAAAAAAAAGCTGTTTTTTTTGTGTGTGTGTGTTTTAATGATACTTATTTTTAAAGATTTTTAAAAATTATTAGAGAGCTCGAGCAGGGGTTATGGGGGGTTGCAGAGGGAGAGGGAGAAGCAGACTCCCCGCTGAGCAGGGAGACCCACACGGGTCTTGATCCTAGGACCCTGAGATCATGACCTGAGCTGAAGGCAGACGCTTAAAGGACTGAGCCACCCAGGCGCCCCTGGTGATACTTTTTGATGTATAATTCCCCAACAGCTTTATGGACTTAAAGACAAAATCTGAGTTCCTTCTTAGTCATTTTTGAATAGCTTTATTGAAGTATAAATTATATCTCAAAGTTTGCAGCTTAAGTTTTATTTATTTTTTTAAAGACTTATTTATTTTAGAAAGAGCGCACACGGTGGGGAGGGGCAGGGAGAGGGTAAGAAAGTCTTAAGCAGGGGCGCCTGGGTGGTTCAGTAGGTTAAGTGTCCGCCTTCGGCTCAGGTCATGATCCCAGGGTCCTGGGATCGAGCCCTGCATCGGGCTCCCTGCTTGGCGGGAAGCCTGCTTCTCCCTCTCCCACTCCCCTGCTTGTGTTCCCTCTCTCCCTGTGTCTCTCGCTGTCAAATAAAATCTTAAAAAAAAAAAAACGTCTGAAGCAGACTCCCTGTTATGAGCATAACATGGGGCTTGATCTCATAACCCTGAGATCAAGACCGGAGCCGAAACCAAGAGTCAGACTCTTAACCTACTGCACCCCTCAGATGCCCCCACAGCTTAAGTTTTAATAAACTTATATATTGTGCAGCCATTATCACAATTTAATTTTAGAAATCTTTAATTCTCCAAAAAGTTCTGTCTTGCCCACCTTCCCAATCCCTGCTCCAACTCCCAGCCCTAGGCAACCACTGATCTCCTTTTTGTTTCTGTAGTTTTGCCATTTCTAGAAATTTGACATTAAGAGAATCATACAATATGTATTCTTTTGTGTCTGGCTCCTCTCATTTAGTATCATCCTGTTTAGTCATTTGAATGAATGGTTAAAGTAGAAAAGCTTTAAACCTGGAATCAGGAGATTGGATACTAGCGTTAGCTTTGCTACCAAGTGTATAAACTTGGGTAAGCCACTTGTTCCCCCTGGGCCTTTGCTTTTTTTCCATAAAATGAATTATTTGGATTTTCTTCTATTCCAGTTTTTACAGCTGTGTAGATATTCACTGACCTTTTCCTAGAATGTATCTTAACTCTTCCCCTTAAATATAGTCACTTTACTATTATTTTTTGAATCAGAAATGAGGCTTATGGTCTAATTTTTTAAGATTTATTTATTTATTTGAGAAAGAGAGGGAGCATGTGTGAGCTTGTGGTGGGGAGGGGCAGAGAGTCTTAAGCAGACTTGATGTCCGACTTGGGGTTTGATTTCACGACCCTGAGATCACTATCTGAGCTGAAACCAAGAGTCAGGTGCTTAACCAACTGCGCCACCCAGGTGCCCAAAAACGAGGCTTATAGTCTAGTACATGAGTCAGCTGTGGACAAATATGGGACTGTCTTGAAGAAACAAGATGGTTGATTAAACTTTTTCTTGAACATTTCTTAGTTCGTGTGTATAACTTTGAGAATAGGGACAATCATAAAAGCTGAGTTAATGATTTTTAAAGAGAAGAAAGGCAAAGTTTAATAATTCTCAGAGGTAGAGCTTTAAAAGTGATTGAAGCTTCTCACGAATGTAAGACAAAGACTATGCTTTTAGTTATTTTTTTGTTTTCGGAGTAGAATATGGAATGGAGAGATTTTAGTTAAGTTTAAACCAAGTTGGGTTCAAGGCAGTCGAGTGAGATTAGACTGTTTTTCAAAGAAGAACCAAAGACAATGTATAACTACCATTGGGAAGACTGTCCTAGGGCTCATGTAGAGGCAAAGCTGATAGGTAACATTCAGGTGTCAAACTAAGGAAGATAGACACATATAGGGAGTTAAAAAATAGTGCTGTACATATGTAAATGAATGTGTTTGTAACAGGAGTAGACAACTGTCTGCGTAGGCTGGTATCAGATATGCCAAAGGGTTAATGTGCATTTTCAGTATAGTATAAAAAAAGATAGAGCACTGAATAACAACTAGCTAAATTTAAAAATGAGAGTGCTGTAACTACTTTCAAATATTCAATAATTTGACTCTTAGAAACCATCAGAGCTTCTTATATTGCCTATAATAGTAGGAAGTATGGTATAAGATGATTGAATTTTTATTTTTACCCAACATACTAGAATGTATGAGTGGTAACCCACAGATCAGACACTGTGGAGGAGGGGAATATAGCCGTAAATATATTTTAATGATGGAGTCATTATAGCAGCATAAGAAAATTTGTTTCATGCTTTATAGTCCTATTTTTTGTTCACAAGTGGTATTTCTAATTTAGGTAAACCTCCTTATGATAACCACAAATTTCCCCAAATGTGAAACCTCTATTTAATCAATGAAGATTTGTCACTTTGACAATAATATAATGATTATGTTAAGACTCTAAAGGAGTTCTAAAAGTTGAATCTCATAGCTTTTTATGCAATGGCAGCATTCTAGGAATAAGTATGAGAACTTTCTAAGGTGACTATTTTATGGCAACCATATTCTTTTAAATATATGCCATGCCATATTTATTTTTAAATGTCTCACAGAATTTGTAATAAAGTATCTAAATATGAATTGTGTAATTGGAAAAATTTCAGTGTAAAGGAAAAGAGATACTTTGAAGCTTCAAAATATTAAAGATCTTATTTTTCCAGCGAATTTTTATTTTTAAACATAATAATGGGTACCTGGGTGGCTCAGTTGGTTCAGCGTCTGCCTTCAGCTCAGGTCATGATCCCAGGATCCTGGGATCGAGCCCTACGTCAGGCTCCTGCTTGGCAGGGAGTTTGCTTCTCCCTCTCCTTCTGCTGCTCCCCCTGCTTGTACCCTCTCCCTCTCTCTCTCCTGTCAAATAAATAAATAAAATCTTTAAAATAAAAAAAAAACATAATAAGTGAGCAGCTGTCAAAAGATACAGCCATTTTTTTTAAAAAAGATTTTATTTATTTATTTGAGAGTGGGAGAGAGAGCAAGCAAGCATGAGCAGGGGTAGAGGCAGAGGGAGACGGAGAAGCAGACTCCCCACTGAGCAGGGAACCCGATGTGGGGCTGTATTCCAGGGCTCCAAGATCATGACCTGAACCGAAGGCAGATGCTTAACCGACTGAGCCACTTAGGCGCCCCTCCAAAGATACAGCCATTTTTAAGTTTAGAATTCCTATTCTCTGTATAGTTCTCTCACATACTTGACTTTAAGTAAATAGACATTAAGGATTTCTTGAATAATCAAATATACTACTTGAATATTTAAGCAAAGCATCAGAGCAAGACACATTAATGCAGTAAAAATGATTAATTTAAAAGTTTTATAACATAGTGGGGCACCTGGGTGGCTCAGTCGTTAAGTGTCTGCCTTCAGCTCAGGTCATGATCCCAGGGTCCTGGGATCGAGCCCCACATCAGGCTCCCTACTCTGCAGGAAGCCTACTTCTCACTCTCCCACTCCCCCTGCTTGTGTTCCCTCTCTCGCTGTCTCTCTCTGTCAAATAAAATCTTTAAAAAAAAAAAAAAAAAGTTTTATAACATAGTAAAGAAAAAATGCAGTAATATACAATGGAAAAGAAAACTTACAGAAGGAACATCATTACCTCAAATCAGATATAGAAGGCTGTTTTTATAAAACAATAACAGTCAAATCAAATAGGCTAAAGAATTTGTGCCGTTCTACTAGATAAGTGAAAATGAGATTAATAATTATAAAGAGTGCTCCAAAATACTCACTCACACTGGTTGGCAATTCTTTTGTAATTGATTTCCTGCAGGGGCTATTTCTGACCTTTTCTACTCCCTAGCCCCTGATTCCTGTATACTGTTCCCAGACTTTGTAGGTTTTTTTCAATTACTTTTTTTTTTTTAAGAGTAAGAAGGTTAAGGCCATCAAACAGACATGTCTTCAGCGTTGCTTTTCTTTATCTCTAAATTGTTTAATTTCCCTTCCTCTCTACTATTTGGTGTTAGGGATGTATCATTTTAGGCTTACATGACTATTTCATGGCTGCTACTTTTATCCCTTCTGTTAGACTATATGGGCTTGTTAGTTAACTCTTTTATTATTTTTATTTAAATCTCCCCTAACATCTTCAATGGCCTAAAAAAAAAATCCACCCAAAAAACACCTTTTCTTATTCTTTTTTCCTTCTTTCCCCTCTTTTTTTTTTTTTTTTTTTATCCAATAGCCCAAAGGAAAAAACAACATGTATATTGTTTAAATTTTGCTATCTTCTTTTTCACTAAAGCTATTTTCTCTGTTGTTACCAGTGACCTGAATTGCCAAATAGAGACTTTTTTCAGTTTTAATTCTTGCTTTTAAATTATCCAGATTTGACACAGTGAACCCCTTTTCCTCCTCCCTTCTTAAAAGGGAGCTTATAAGCTCTCTTGTATATTCTAGCCACTCTTCGTTCACAAGGTCAACTTGTTTCTTAAGTATTTGCCTTATAGATTTTTCTTAATCTAGCTGCTTTTCCTTGGAGTGTTACCTGGTCCTTTGGCTTCAGTGAGTATCTCTTTCAGATGACTCTTACACTGTAAGTGCCTAAACTTCAGTTTTTAGCTGGAGAGCTCCACCTGTTTGTCATGCCATTAAGTTCAACATGCTCAATTTGAATTTTCTTTCATTTTCTTTCTCCTAAAATGTATTCTTCTAACTTTCCTTTCTCTATTATTGGCTTATTCCTCCCATTACCCAAACTTGAACTCTGAGTCATCTTTGAATTCCCCATCAAATCTATTCAGTTGTTAAACTGGAAATTCTGTTACTACAGCGTTTCTGTTTCATTATTTTTTTAAAGATTTTATTTATTTATTTGACAGAGAGAGAGAGAGAGAGAGAGCACAAGCAGGGGGAGCAGCAGAGGGAGAGGGAGAAGCAGGCTCCCCGCTGAGCATGGAGCCCGATGCAGGGCACTATCCCAGGACCTTGGGATCGTGACCTGAGCCGAAGGCAGATGCTTAACCGACTGAGCCACCCAGGTGCCCCTTCTGTTTAATTTATTACTACAGAAATTTTTACGACAGAAATTTTTACTACAGAAGGTTCTCATTACCACTAACATATAAATAATTGTAATTTGGCAATTGCTATGGTAGAGAGGAGGCAGAGAGAGGCAGCAGTACTATTAGGGTGTGGTAAGTGGAGAAGGCTGTGTTGAAAGGAGGTGATGTTTAAGCTTAGCATCAAAGAATAAGTAGGGGCATTCCAGGCAGACAAGCTGAAGAGAGACTTATTGGAAGTTTATTATATGTTGTCAATTTATACGACTTTTGCTTTAATCCTTACTGCATGTGTGTGTTTTTTTATATTGGCAAATGTAATTGCCTTTCTTCAGATATTGATGAAGATGAGTGAATGAACAAGGTAAAGCCAGAGTGACACAAAGTAGTAATATATCTTTATTACCTAGGCTTGAATGAGTAGAATGGTAAGATGTCAAGTGGTGAAAAGTGAACACTACCTGCACTGAAGACTTAAAATCTTAAAATTTACGTTAAAAGCTGTCTTTAAGGTTCCTGGCACTTGGAATGTAAATCTAGTGGACAGCTGTTTTCAGTCTACTTATATATGGCTTTACCTTTTATTTCTCTTTATACACATATGTTTGCCCTACAGCAGGGCTAGGTAATATCTATATATTAATAGCCACTAATATTGGGAATACGTTAACTGAAGGCCACAGCAAGTGAAGAGATAATTTACTGTTTTTGCTCCCATAGAGAAACAATGTTTTGTGCTTTTAAAATGGGAAGCATTAAAACCAACAGTTCCAAATTGGCTTAAAAAGATGACTTACTGTTTTTGTAAATGGGAAGAGCAGAGGTGGAGCAGTCCAGGAGCAAAGAGATCCAGGAATTTAAATGATGTCTTTAGGATACTTCTCACTTCCTGACTATACTTCTTTCTGTATGTTAGTCTTATTGTCTGCTTACGTAAGAAGTCTTTCATGACAGATACACAGCCTCAGATTGCTGAGAGCTTACAGTGAAGAACTGAGAACTTTCTGAAGGAAGGCCTCTAATGAGGCCCATCCTTCGGCTAATCACTGTGGGGAATTGTCATTGGATTGTCATCAGAACCACATAAAACTGGGGAAGGTCAGTTCCCCAAAGGATGGGAATACTATTAACTAGAGAAATGGGGGAAGGAATGTGAAGTAGGCAAAAGCAATCTGTAGTCATTGCAGAGGAGGAGGAAAATAAAAGTTGTAAACACAGGGAAAGAGAAATGTGTACATAGGTGAGAGAAGTGAGTAAAGGGAAGGGGACTAGTGTCAGTTGAGAATGTGGTAAGCCTTGTCTAAAGCATTTTATATTTTATCTCTATGGCTTACTAGAGGCAGCTATATTATCTACAGAGGATAACCATTTCTAGGTATAGTAATTTTTTAAAACCTTTTCTGATTCATTCTTTTTTTTTAATTTGGCATACTTCCTTTTATTTTTTTATGAATTAAATTTTCTTTTAATTTTTTAAATTTACATGCAGTAAAATACATACTTTGTCATATACTATTCTATGTATTTTGACAAATGTATAAGACCGTGTATACACCACCATTAATCAAGACATAGAGCTCCTGTTGCCTCTTTGTAATTAGCCTCTCCACCTCATCTCCAACTCAATGGTAAACACTGACCTGTTCTCCATGGCTATTGTTTTGCTTTTACCAGGATTTATGTAAATGGAATTATAGTTGTGTAGATTTTTGGGTCAGCCTCTTTCACTTCGAAAATGCCTTTGAAATTCATTCATGTTGTTGTGCATATTAATAGTTTATTCCTTTTCATTGGTAAGTAGTAATCCATAGTATGGATGGACCAGTTTGTTTATTCATTCATCTGTTGGGAGACATTTGGGTTATTTCTAGTTTTTGGCAACTACAGGTAAAACTGCTATAAACATTTGAGAATAGTTTTTTTTATGAATGTAAATTTTCATTTCACTTGGGTAAATACCTAGCAATTATATGGTATGTGTATGTTTGATTTTGTAGGTAACTGCAAAACTTTTCCAAAGTTGCTATACCATTTTGCATTCCCACCAACAATATATGAGAATTCCAGTTGCTCTTCATCCTTGTTAGCACTTGGTATTGTCAGGTTTTTTTGTTTTATTTTGTTTTTTGTTTTGATTTTGGCTCTTTTAGTACGTGTATATCACTGTGCTTTTAAATTATACTTTCCTGATGGCTAATGATGCTGGGTATATTTTCATGTGCTTTAAAATACCTTTCTTTAACATTCTGAGAATACTTTTCTGCTTTTTAAAAAATGATTGCAGGGACGCCTGGGTGGCTCAGTCAGTTAAGTGTCTGCCTCCTGCTCTGGTCATGATCCCAGGGCCCTGGGATTGAGTCCCGCATCCGGGGGGGGGGGGGGCTGCTTCTCCTTCTGTCTGCCACCCCCGCTGCTTGTGTGCTTTCTCTGACAAATAAATCGAATCTTTAAAAAAATGATTGCAGTTTTTTTTTGAAAACAGAACAATGGCCTTGATAAGGGTTTTGATAAGCATTTGGGTTATAGCTGGTGCATTGCAAAATCCAGAGGACACCATTCACATTAAAAAAAAAAAGGGTTCTCTGGAGTTGTGCAATGCAGCAGTGTTGGCTATATATTTACAGCCATTATCTAGAATTATCGGTGATTAAGTTCCATGGAAAATTTGAGTACTATCAAATGATGCATTTAAAAATCATTTTTCAGTGTTTCTCTGAAATGAAATTTTGTTCAGGAGCAGATTCTAAAGAAGTGCCCTATAGGCAGTATGTCTAATGGATCAGTCTTGGGAGATAGAAAGGCCTATTTCAGATATTCAACTCCGCCATTTACTGCATGAGTGACCTTGGGCATCTTCTCTAGCTTTTTTGAGCCATTTCTTTATCAGCAAAACAGGGTTGATAGAATCTCCCTTTTGTGGATGTGGTAAGAATTATCAATAATGCATGTAAAATACCTGACACAGAGTGGACCTCTTCAAGTTGCAACTGCTTTTACTTCCATTTCTTACTGCTACTTAGTGCTGATTACCCAAAAGCCATACCCAACAAAGGCTTTACGGTACCAGCAAAGCAGAGGAAAAAGAATTTGAAAAAAGATTGAAAGCACTTAATATTTAAAAAAATTTTATGAAGTAATCTGGAAAGAATTTTATTGTATTAACTTAATCTTAGTTGTGTAGCATTTAATAGGGTGGAGTAGAGGATTATACTATTATATTTTCTGTACTTGGGGCTTCTAAAGGTCTTAATTTGGTCTTACCACCATCACCCACCACAGCTACCCCTGTATCATGCCTGTGGTAAAGAAAGACTCTGAAATGTATCATCTAATGTTTAGGGTCTTAGAAATGCAGTTTCCTTGTTTGAGACAAGATGATATGAATGAATACTAGTTAAGACATCATTAGTTCTGTCCAGTAAAGTGAGAATATTTGAGGTTCCAGGGAATTATTTTTTAAGATTTTCTTAAACTTTGTAATTTCTTCATGATTAGTGTTTTAAAAAATTTAAATTCCAGTTAATTTAATGTAATATGAGTTTCAGGTGTACAATTCAATGATTCCATACTTACACACAACACCCGGTGCTCATCACAAGAAATGCCCTCCTTAATCCCCATCACCTATTTAACCAACCCCCTCACCCACCTGTCCTCATCATGATTATTCTTGTGATTCCAGGTGATTATAGTAAAATCCTAAAATAGCAAGGAAGGAGAACCAGGAAGATTAGATATAATTTATGAATATAAGGAAGAGGTTTACCAAGTAATGGAGTGGGTATGGAGAGGAGTTAGGCTGAATTTCTGGACCTGGAAGTAACTTAACTCTTAACTGAAGCAGAGTGATAGTATGATTTTGTTTCTTTGTTTGGTTTTAAACTATCTCTCTTTACCTTGGTATTTTCTGTTTGTTAGACACATTGGTTTTATACCTTTGTGTAGTGAAGCAGTTTTGCAACTTTGAACCAAATTAGTTTGATTCACACTTTTATTTCTCAAATGGACTTTTTAAAGGTAATCATATGGAGCAGAGTAAGAAATATTCTAAGAAGTAGAATTAAAGGTCCTTTTCTTTTTTTTTTAAGTTTTTATTTTAATTCCACTTGGTTAACATACAGTGTTAATATTTAGTTTCAGGTGTAGAATTTAGTGATTCCACACTTCCATACAACACCCAGTGCTCATCACCACAAGTGTACTCCTTAATCCCCATCACCTGTTTCACCCATTCCCCTATCCTCCTCCCCTCTGGTAATCATCAGTTGTTCTCTATAGTTAAGAGTCTAAAGGTCCTTCTCTTCCATTTCTTCTGTCCCCGGTAAGTAATAATATCAAAAACATTTCATTTTTGCCATTTTGTAGCTTCAGATTAGAGAAAGGAAAGTTTGCATTCACATCTATCTTCATCTAACTTTGTTGCCTTTGACCAACTGTGGCATATTCTCTGTTTTCCTCAAATTAACAAAACCTAGATTTTTAGTGGGCACTATCTGCGCTTGCTGAAAGACTAAATTTCTGAGGTTCTCTTGCAGTTAGGTATAACCTTGTGAAGAAGTTCTGTTCAATGATATGTAAGTGGAAGTGGGTGATACTTCCAAAATTCTATTTACAGGGAGAGTTGTATCCTTTTAATCTTTTTCTCTAGCTGCCAACTTAGACCATGAGGATAGGGGCTATATTCCAAAGATAGTGGATTGGAGAGTGGAAGGATACTCTATGTTGATGACATGGTAGAATAGTCCTGGACTGCCTGTTTTCAGATTATTTTATGTCAGAGAAAAGTAAACTTCTATTTTGTTTAAGCCACAGTTAATCTGGGTTTTTCTGTTATTTATAGTTGAATCCACTTACCACCACCACCCTCCCCCCAACACACACATTCTAAGGCAGCTTCCCTTCTCTTGCTCTGTGGTTGAACTCTTGGTACCATTCACTTTTCCACTTTTTATTTTTTATTCCCTTTTTTAAGGTTTTATTTTTTTTAAGTAATCGCTACATGCAATGTGGGATCAAAGTCATGATCCCAAGATCAAGAGTCACATGTTGCACCGACTGAGCCAGCCAGGTGCCCCCACTTTTCCACTTCTAAATCCCTGAAATCTCTGCTCTCAATATTTTCTACAATATTTGTTCATAGGTACAGCATTGTAATTAGAAGCTGCTGTAAGTGCTAGTTACATAGTTTCTGAAATTTTAATAACTTTGAAGAAACTTTTTAGCCAAGAATATAAAAGAATGTGTAAGTGCAGTTACAGATACTTTATTTCATAATAAAAAATATATTTCTTTTTGAAAAAGATTTTATTTGAGAGAAAGTGGGCACACGTGGGAGCCAGGGGAGGGGCAGAGGGACAAGTAGACTCCCCACTGAGCAGGGAGCCTGACTGTGGCTCCATTCCAGGACCCTGAGATCATGATCTGAGCCAAAGTCAGAGGCTTAACCGACTGAGTCACCCAGGCGCCCTGAAGAAGATACAGTTTCTAAAAAATAATGTATAGTTATTAAGTTGCTCCCCAGCCCAACCACCCCCACTCCTCAGTGGTGATAGACATAGATTGGTTTGGTTAATTGGCTACCAACAACTCCTCCAGTGATTTGTCTAGATCACTATTAACCCTCTTGTTACCTGCCTCTTTTGGAGCATTCATATTACCCCTACTCTTGTCACAGGGAAATACAATAATATGGGGAAGCTTCCACATCAGTTATTGGTGCAAGAATGGTTATGTGAGATGAATAAATACTAGCTCTGTTCTGGGTTTTTTGGAACTGTACGTAGCAGGGAAAGAGATCATCCTCTCTAGTCTTGAGACTGTAAAGATGTGGAAAAACTGGGTTTAGGAGAATCCTACTAATACCCAGAGAGAATCAGAAATAGAGATGGAAGAATACAATCCAGTCTTTTCTTTGGAATATGGACATTGTACCTCATCCGGGCTAATTTAGAATCTCTTTTCTAGTAACTTTTGATAATTTGTGATTCAGACATAATTTCAAGTCAGACTGGGTTGGACACTTGAATTAGAGGGTCAAATGAAGGGACAGAAGTTTCTTTAAAGCCATACTCCTAAATATAAATAAATATAAATAAAAAAATTAAAGGGTGGTAGAAATTATATTCTTTGTTACTTTGAAGGAAGTTCGTATTGGTTTATTAATTTACTAATGTAAGATGTTAATAATAGAGGAAGCTGGGAGAGTGGTATATGGGAACTCTGTACTATCTTCTGAATTTTCCTTAAATGTAAAACTTCTAAAACTGAAAGCCTATTTTAAGAAAAAGTTAATTTTTAAAAATTCTGAATAATATAAATTGCTTGAGGACAGGGTCATTTGACTTGTTAATATTTGCATACTTAAGGTCTAGTGTAGTGCCTAGCACAAAATAAGAAGTAAATGTTGAGGAACATTGTTACACTTAGGTTATTTTGTAGGAGTTTCTGGAAAGGTAAGAAAGTTGGAAAAGAAGCTATTAAATTTTCTCAGTTTTTATTAAAAAGCTATGAAAATTCAGTTTAATCAAGTTGAATTTATTTGACTACATTTCCTACTCAGTGCATTGCATAAACTTTCTATGATTGCTTGTGAAGCTAATTTTAAATCCTCAGTGTTGTAAATGATTTTTTTTTTAAAGATTTTATTTATTTATTTGACAGAGAGAGACAGAGAGAGACACAGCGAGAGAGGGAACACAAGCAGGGGGAGTGGCAGAGGGAGAAGCAGGCTTCCCGCTCGATCCCAGGACTCTGGGATCATGACCTGAGCTGAAGGCAGACGCTAATGACTGAGCCACCCAGGTGCCCCAGTGTTGTAAATGATTTTGAAAAGACATCAAGCTTAGTTTAGTTGATAAAACTATATCATTTCATTAACGGGTTGAGTGCTGAAATATTTACAGTCCTTTAATAGTAGACTTAAATGTAATATTTAAAAAGAAACCTGAGTATATCGATGTCATTAGCGTTAGGGAAATGCAGATTAAAACCACAAAGAGATACCACTACATACCTATTAGAATAGCACAAAACCAAACATTCTGACAGTACCAAACTGGCAAGGATGTGGAGCAACTGGAACTCTTACACATTGCTGATAGCAATGCAAAATTGTCCAGCCCTTTAGATAAATTTTTCAGTTTCTTGTAAAGTTAAACGTACACTTAGCCCATGACCCAGAAATCCTGTCCCTAGGTATTTTCTCAAGAGAAATGAAACTATGTTCTCTCAAAGACTGGTATATGAGTGTTTATAGCAGCTCTGTTCATAATTGTCAGAAACTGGACATGACCCAGGTGTCAGTGTGTGAATGGATACACCATACAGTGGAACACCACTCAGTAATAAAAGGAACCAACTTGGATGAATCTTAAAGCATTACACTGAGTGAAAGCAACTTGTTTCATGATTCCATTTATATGACCTTGTTAAAAATGCAAAACTATAGTGATGGAAAATAGCGCTGGTTATCGGGTTATGTTACCTATGACTACATATAACTTAGGACTATAAAGAAAGAGTATGGAGTTTTGTTTTTTTTTTTTTAAAGATTTTTATTTATTTGACAGAGAGAAAGACAGCCAGAGAGGGAACACAAGCAGGAGGAGTGGGCAGAGGGAGAAGCAGGCTTCCTGTGGAGCAGGGAGCCCGATGCTGGGCTCACGGGGCTCGCTCCCAGGACCCTGGGATCATGACCTGAGTCGAAGGCAGACGCTTAACGACTGAGCCACCCAGGCGCCCCCAGTATGAAGTTTTTGGGTGTAATGGAACTGTTATGTATCTGCGTATCAGTGGTAGTTTATATGTTAACATTCATGGAACTGTATTCCCCTGAAAAAGTCAATTTTACTGTATGTTAATTTAAATAGGAAAACAGAAGACATAGAAACCGAATATATGTCTGCTTTATAAAGCTTTTGTAAATAAGCTTAAATAAATAAGCTTATGTAATTACTGTTTGCTGTTTTCTGTATTAGATTTTTTTTTTTAACTTTCAAGAATTTGTATAAGGTAACTGGTATCAGAAAATCTTTTATGTTAAAAGAATTAGTACTATAATCATTCTGTACAAAGAATTTGGGTGGTCACATTTTTGGATAGGCAATAACTCGTTTATTGAAATAATACTGGTTAGTTATCACTTTGTGGAACATTTAAACTATATTTTGCTCATAATCATGGCTAAATATTATTTTTCCTGTTTTACACATGAGGAAACTGAAGTGTAGGGTATTAGATGTTTTGCCCTAGATCACTCAGTAAGAATGTGATAAAGCTGGAATTTCAGCTGTTAACTGTTGTTACTGTGTTTACGTATTTTCAACTAATTATCTAATTATATTTTACTTAATATCAAGGTAAAACCAACTACAATGTGCATATATACTAATTGGTGGGTCAAAGCAGCCCAACAACAGTCTGGGTAACAAAAATTAACTAACTTGGCAGTATAGATTTCCTTTTGCAAATGAATGTAGAGGTAATAGTTGCATGTATTAATAATTTAAACCATAATGTTTGCCAAATTGGCCATTAAGCATTATATTTATAGTTTTTTTTTTTAAAGATTTTATTTATTTGACAGAGAGAGCACAAGCAGAGAGAGAGAGAGGGAGAAGCAGGCTCCCCGCCGAGCAAGGATCCCGATGTGGGACTCGATCCCAGGACCCCGGAATCATGACCCGGGCCAAAGGCAGCCGCCCAACCCACCGAGCCACCCAGGCATATTTATAGTTTTTATGCACCTCAACTAGAAATAGACAAAAAGGAAAATAAAAATGTGTGTGCTACAGTATGCCAAATTAACTTGTAATACAGTTTGTCTTTGACTTACAAATACTATAAATTTAAGTCCCCTATAGAATAGAAATTGCCTGGGAAGTGACTGATCTCTATGTAGAGGAATGCTGTCTCTTACCTGATTGTTCAGATTTTCCAGCAGGCACTATTAATTAATTTTCTCTTTAACTTTGAGTCTGTTGGTGAACCCCTGCCTCTCTGCAAAGCTGCCATGCTGTCATGGGTGTCACGGACATTTCTGGTCTCACTGACAAACAGGGAGGCAATTGAATTCCTGAGATCACAGTTTAGCACTCAGAATATTAATACATCCACCCTCCTCCCCACATACACCTAGACACATGCATGTATATTTTCCTGTATTTATAAATGGTAGCTACATATTGTTGTTAAGTTACAATTTAAATATTGGCTGGCCTGGGAATAGAATGACCATTTTTATTTTATTTTATTTATTTTTTAAAGATTATTTGAGAGAGAGAGTAAGCGAGCACGAGCCGGGAGGAGGGGCAGTGGGCGAGGGAGAAGCAGACTCCCCGCTGAGCAGGGAGCCTGATGAGGGCTGGAACCCAGGACCCTGAGAGCATGACCTGAGCCGAAGGCAGACGCTTACCCGACTGATCCACCCAGGTGCCCCTATTTTATTTTTTAAAGGTTTTATTTATTTTAGAGAGAGAGAGAGCAGGGAGGTGGGGGAGAGGGAGAGAGAATCTGAAGCCAACTCCGTGCTGAGTGGGGAGCCCCATGCGGGGCTCGATCTCACGCCTGCAAGATCATGACCTGAGCTGAAACCAAGAGTCAGACACTTAACCGACTGAACCACCCATGCGCCCCTAGAATGAACATTTTTAGCATTGTTTTCATATACAAGGAAAGTGCCTTTTAAGTTCTGAATAAGTTTTGGAATAGCGTGTTCATTCATGGCAGCCTGCCTATTTTTATTTTTTCATTTTTTAAAGATTTTATTAATTTATTTGAGACAGAGAGAATGAGAGAGAGAGAGCACATGAGAGGGGGGAGGGTCAGAGGCAGAAGCAGGCTCCCTGCCGAGCAGGGAGCCCGATGCGGGACTCGATCCAGGGACTCCAGGATCATGACCTGAGCCGAAGGCAGTCGCTTAACCAACTGAGCCACCCAGGCGCCCAGCCTGCCCATTTTTAATACATGAGGACCTCATTGCTTGTCAATGCCACGCATGAAATATTTGGTACATTTACTAGCTTATAATCATCAAAGATTATATATCTGAGTTTGGGATTAAACAGTGTACTGCAGGTAATTTACATTGTTGTGTAATTGAGACTGATAGTACTTCTGATATTTTGTTAATGAGTGATAGAAGACTATAAATTTTATTATTTTTTTAATAGTTTTTTTTAAAGATTTTATTTATTTGACAGAGAGAGACACAGCAAGAGAGGGAACACAAGCAGGGGGAGTGGGAGAGAGAGAAGCAGGTTTCCCGCTGAGCAGGGAGCCTGATGTGGGGTCGATCCCAGAACCCTGGGATCATGACCTGAGCCGAAGGCAGATGCTTAATGACTGAGCCACCCAGGTGCTCCAGAAGACTATAAATTTTAATCTGTGTAATTTGGTGGAGTGGAAAAAGCTATGGTTTTGGGGTCAGATCTGAGTTCAGATTCTAACCCTATTACTAACTGAATTTGTTTCTTCAACTGTAAAATGGAGATGGTAATTGCAGGGTGGTTATGAGATTTTAAATGATTTGGCAGTACCCTGTGTAAAGTGCTTATTTAGTCAAGGCATTTGGTACACATTAAACACTCAATAGCATACTATTAGCTGTTTAATTCCTTGAAGTTAGTTCTTTAGTAACTTGACATGCATAAAAGTGAGCATTTCACTGAGCTGCAGCATAGAATTATGTTTTAAAAGGTGTAATAGTAAGTAGGTGTGATAGCATATGTTGATATCTCTTTGGCTATGTTAAATATAAGTTGGCTTATTTTAATTTTTCACATTTTAGTAATGCTCATAAAAAGCACTTATTAAGTACTTATCTATTAATGAAAGCTCAAGTAGCAAGTAAAAATGAATAAAATAATGCGCTATTTGTTTTTCAAATTATTATTTTGTATAGTAATATTTGCTTTAGCAGGAAGCCTTATTTTATGGAGATATTGGCTCAATTTTTATTTCCCATTATGAAATAGTAAACTTTTGAAATGCATATGTACTTCCGAAATTCAGAGTAGGTTATCAGTGGCCAGTACTGACCTTCAAAGCTATTTCAGTGAAAGTGAAGTAGAAACCTTAGAATGTAAATGAATTTGGTAATTGTTCTTATATGAACCTGATGGTAGGAGTATGGAAGTTGAACTAGTGTAATATGTTTGTAGTCTAGTTTCAAGTTAATAAGCTAAGCACGATTAAACAAAAATAATGTTCCTGGCCTTGAACACTCAAAATGGTTTGTGAGAAAGTTTCAGTTAACAAATACTTCATTTAAGCAATGCTGTTTGGCTAGGCCATGGTAAATATCAGATGCCTAGAGAAAATTCGTTGATGAGTATCATGTACTTAAAATGTCTGGCCAGCTTTGTGGAAGGTCTACTTAGGAAGTTATTTACTCTTCTTTGGCTTTTCATCTCCCTTTATTTCCCATTTTCTCACTGCTTTCTCATTACTTCTTCTCACCTCCTCTTTTTTCCCCTCCTTTTTCTTTCCCTTCCTCCCTTTTCCTCCCCTGTTCTTTTCCTATTTCCTTTATTCCAGTAGTCTCTACTGAGATTTTTTTAAGACTAAGAAACATTTCAGACGTATTAAAAAGTACAGTAAATCATATAGCAGACATTATCAACCACTGAAATTAAGCAGATGTCAACTTTTTTGCAGTCTTTAGTTCAACTCTTATTTTTTTAAAAGGGTAGGCAGAAGAGCAGGATTCTTGACTCTTGTTTTTTTGCAGTATCTTCAGCACTTTGAATAATGCCTGAGTCTTAGTAGCTGTCCAACAGATATTTGTTAAAAAGACCAGCAAATATATATTCAGAAAAGAACAAAAAATCAAGCGTCAAGGCAGGAGTGTTTGAGAGTCATCCACAATGTCAGAGACAATGAGAGAATTTCAGTAAAAATTGAAAGCAGTCCATTATCATTAATAACCTGGGTAGTCACTGAAAGCATTAGCTTTCACCTTAGCATTTGTCATGAGAGAGGCAGTGTGATATAGTAGTCATTTAAGGTCCAGGTTTTGGAGAAAGAATGCCTGAGTTCAAATCCCATTTTTCCACGTAGCTTTCTTTCTGTGTCACTGGGCAAGTCATGTTTCAGTTTCTTCTATAAAGTAGAGATGAACTTAGAGGGTTGTGAAAAGTAACTCATGTAAAGAAAAATGCACTTAGAATAATGTCTGGTACACAGTAAATGCTAAAAAAAAAAAAAAAATTGTGGCCTTTCAATAATTACTACCAAATAACCCAAACACTGTATATATGGCTCCTCAAATCTTCTGTAGACTCTGTCTCAGTTTGGCAAAAACAAAGCCCCTTCTTCTACACATCCACAATATCTGCTGGTATGAAGTCTCTTCCAATCTCTATAACTAAGGATGTAAACAATCTCATTATTTGTCTTTTTTATCTCAGTTCAGATAGTACTTTAAAATTTCTCTTAGTATTTTACTTGGTAGGCAGTAATTACAATATCTGTGAAAATTAAGCAGTGCGAATTTTTTTTAAAGACAAAAGTGTGTTTTTGATGGTATTTTATTTACATAGCTTCTTATCCTGAAAATCTGATAAACTTTGTTCGATCATCATAGCTTTATGAACTTTGTTCACTTGTCATAGCTTTATGAGGATCTGAAAGGATGATCTTAACAGCTGCTAAGTAAATGGTTTTGAATTTTAGAATTATTTCTATTCTCAGCAGTACTAATTAGTAATACTGTATGCATTGAATGTCAGTATAAGCAGGGAAAGCTGAGGATTTTATTTTCTTCTTTGAGCTTTTAAATGTATTCCATTCCATCCAAAATCATTGGTTTTTCAACATTAATGATACATTGGGAATAGAGAAATTCACAACAAGAAAATACTTAGAAATTCTAAAATTTCCTTCTGTTATTTGAAAAAAGTAAGTTTGGTTATTTACTGAGGGAAAAATAATATTTTAAGATAAATAGAGGTGTTTAGTTAGTTGTATTTTAAGAACATTTGTTTTATCTGTACTGAATTGAATGGAGCTATGCTGTAATAATGACAATTTTTTCTTATTTTCTAGCAGTTAGAGGAAGTTTTCTGACAAATCAGTTGGTTCTGTAGTAGTGCTTCTCAAACTTGAGTTCTTTAGACCCATTTTACATTCTTAAAATTTATTGAGGGGGACTGTGAGAAACTTGACTTTTTAGATCATATTGATATTTACCACATTAGAAATTAAAACCAGGAAATTTAACATAATTCATTTAAAAATAGCAATAATAAACCCATTATGTTTATGTAAATAGCATTTTTTAATAAATAATTTCCCAAACAAAGGTAATGAGAAGAATGGCATTGTTTTACATTTTTGTAAATTTCTTTAATGTCTGGCTTAACAGAAGATGTCTGGAATTTTACTTCTGCTCTTGCATTCAGTGTATCATGATACGTTGTTCCGGTTGAAGTATGTGAAGAAAATATGGCCTCACATACATATATATTTGGAAGAGGGGTAGTTTTAGCTTTTTAGATGATTGTGGATATCCTATTTGATACTACATCAAAACTTGACACATGGTAGTCTTCTAAATTGTGAAATCTGAAACTATATCAGTTAAATCTAATTTTACTAGTTACTTTATTACAGTAAAATCCATGGCTATGCTGTGTACATTGATTGGATCTGTAATCCACGCATGATTTTGTAACATTAAGCTTGGGTCATTTGGAAAATACTGGTTCACTGAGTTACGCAGATCTTCCAAATGTTGACATGACACATTTCATTACACAGTATAAAAAAATCACTTGTTAATAGCACCACCAATCTCATTAGAAAGGTAAGGTGTTAAGCTCATGACGAATACATATTTTCTCAACTTGAAAGTTTTAATTGGAAGCTGTCACTTTAGAAGATTGGCTTACTGGTTGCCGCAGGAGGACGGGGTGCTGGGTTGACTGTGATGGTGTGCACCGCCTTGCCTCCATCGTCTGCGCTCCAGGCTAGCCAGTGGTGGCTGGGACACGGATTCCCGAGGTCTCTCCAGAGCTCAGTGAGGGGGGGTAGGTCGCACAGCAGGCCAGTGGCTAACTGTGAGCCTCCACGTGACACAGGCACCCTCAGGAGGAATGGCCACCACGGGCTGCCTGCTTGGAGCACACGCCCACTGTGTGCAGGAAGGCCAAGTGTCTGCTGCACTCAGAAGCCAGCTGGACTCCAGGTGTCTTGGTCTGCTTTAGCTGCCCTAACACAATGTCACAGCCTGCTGTGGCAGCACATGTTAGTGGGGGCTGCCCCCTGCACGTTGCCACCTGTGCAGGTCCTCCTGGCAGGCTGACTGCAACAGAGCCTTGCTCATACATGTGTACCAACAAGCCTACGCACACCTCTGCCAGGTGCTCCTCCACCATCCACATCCCCTATTGGGAGCCATGATGAATGCTTGAGATGCCAGTGCACCCGGATGCCCTGTTCCCATAGGAGAGGTGGGCCTGCTTCCTGAAATGTGAGGCCCAGCGCAGAGACACAAAGGAGGAACCAGAGCTCTGTGACAACTTTGAGGTGAAGCAGTACAAGGTGTTTTGGATTAAAAAGTGACCATGCCAGGAAGCTGCCCTGGTGGGGTTCGCTGCAGGCGGGGAGTGTTTGTCTTTAAACGGTACGTTCACACACATACACACAAAAAGATAGACTTTGTTCATTTTCAAGAAAATGTCTGCCAAATACCCAAGTCTGGAGAATCGGAGTTCTTTCAAGTAAAAACAGTATCCCATGGAAAGTGGCTCTTTCAGCTTGTAGCTCAAACAGTCCTACAAGTGGTTTTCCTCAAGACAATTATTATTTTTTGGTACACACAGAAATGCTTTATGCATACTTCCATTTCAGTACACAGACTATTAAAAAGATGCATTCTTGGGCACCTGGGTGGCTCAGTCGGTTAAGCGTCTGCCTTCCGCTCAGGTCATGATCCCAGGGTCCTGGGATCGAGACCCACATTGGGCTCCCTGCTCCTCAGGACGTCTGCTTCTCCCTCTGCCTGCCGCTCCCCCTGCTTGTGCTCTCTCTGTCAAATGAATAAATAAAATCTTTTAAAAAGATGCATTCTCAAAGGGTGAGAATTTAAAAAATAAAAATTAAAAAAAATTTTTTTATTGTTAATCACCATACATTACATCATTAGTTTTTGATGTAGTGTTCCATGATTCATTGTTTGCATATAACACCCAGTGCTCCATGCAGAACGTGCCCTCTTTAATACCCATCACCAGGCTAACCCATCCTCCCACCCCCCCTCCCCTCTAGAACCCTCAGTTTTTCAGAGTCCATCGTCTCTCATGGTTCGTTTCCCCCTCCGATTTCCCCCTCCTTCATTCTTCCGCTCCTGCTATCTTCTTTTTTTTTTTTTTTTCCTTAACATATATTGCATTATTTGTTTCAGAGGTACAGATCTGTGATTCAACAGTCTTGCACAATTCACAGTGCTCACCATAGCACATACCCTCCCCAGTGTCTATCACCCAGCCACCCCATCCCTCCCACCCCCTACCACTCTAGCAACCCTCAGTTTATTTCCTGAAATTAAGAATTCCTCATATCAGTGAGGTCATATGATACATGTCTTTCTCTGATTGACTTATTTTGCTCAGCATAACACCCTCCAGTTCCATCCACGTCATTGCAAATGGCAAGCTTTCATTCCTTTTTTTTTTTTTTTTTTTAAAGATTTTATTTATTTATTCATGAGAGACAGAGAGAGAGAGAGGCAGAGGGAGAAGCAGGCTCCCAAGGAGCAGGAAGCCCGATGCGGGACTCGATCCCAGGACCCTGAGATCATGACCTGAGCCGAAGGCAGACGCTTAACCATCTGAGCCACCCAGGCGCCCGAGCTTTCATTCCTTTTGATGGCTGCATAATATTCCATTGTATATATATACCACATCTTCTTTATCCATTCATCTGTCGATGGACATCTTGGCTCTTTCCACAGTTTGGCTATTGTGGACATTGCTGCTATAAACATCGGGGTGCATGTACCCCTTCGGATCCCTACATTTGTATCTTTGGGGTAAATACCCAGTAGTGCAATTGCTGGATCGTCTGGTAGCTCTATTTTCAACTAAAAAATAAAAATTTTTAAGTTAAGCTAGCTCCCCTTTACTGTCCCTCCCTCCCCATTGTGTGTCGTTGAAGTATATAATAACTAGTAATATAGTTTGGTGCCAGTGCCTTGATTCATTCTAAGGCACAAGCAGTTTTATCCACCTTTGCATGCGCTATGAATGCAAATGTTAACTGTGAAAAGGCAAATATCATCTGTGTTATTATGAAAATAGTTTTGGCCTTGTAGATCCCTGAAGGGATTTTTGGGTATCCCAGTGGACTCGTACATCATACTTTATCTGCAGTAGGCCAGTTTGTGGATATATCTTTTAGTTATTGGGGAGGATTATTATTTACTGATAATTTTTTTGTAAAGATTTTTTATTTATTTATTTGACAGAGAGAGACACAGCAAGAGAGGGAACACAAGCAGGGGGAGTGGGAGAGGGAGAAGCAGGTTTCCCACAGAGCAGGGAGCCCGATGTGGGGCTTGATCCCAGGACCCTGAGATCATGACCTGAGCCGAAGGCAGATGCTTAACGACTGAGCCACCCAGGTACCCCAATTTACTGATGATTTTTTTTAAATCTGGATTTTCCTGTTCAACTTCTTGTTTTGAGATAAATTTCTTAACTTTAAGCTGTTGTGTGTTTTAATGGAATCCAGGTAGTTGAAGGTTCGTGAGAAGAACCAATTTTGGATATTGATTATTTAACAGTTCCTAAGGCTTAGAACAGTGAAAAGGAAATAATTTTACCTTGGAGTTGAGTGATTCTCTGGAGCAAGGTTTAGAAAAAGCAAGGAAAAGTTTGTGTAAGTGGAGGCTGGTATTAGAGCTTCAAAATAAGACTCTCTTTCTATCTTTAAATTATCTTCTCAGAAAAAGAATTACCTTCTCAGAGCTTTTGAATCTTAAAAAATTGTTGTTGGAGTCTTGATGCTGGGTGAAGAGAAGTTGAGGGGTTCCAAATCTTCATCAAATCCACATTAAAACTAGAGTGACTTCACTTTGTTTTCCTGCATTGAGGTTCTGTTTAAGATTTTAGTAGAGGAAAAGATTTTGCTGCTAAAATATGTGTAGAAACTTAATTTTTATCTTTAGGACTTATTTCTAAACAATCTCAGTTCATTTTCTCATGCAGATTATCATTGTTGGTTGTTATTTATATATTCATCCACTTAACACATGTTTGTTGAGTGTGCCTGGTGTGGGAGGCACTGGCTGGAACTGGGATTGAGTAAGACCCAAGGCAGACATAGACAGACATGTTTCCAGTCCCTACCCTGCTATACCATACAGTTTTGGACCTTAGAATGTCACAGAATCTTTTCCACCCTTCAGCTGGTCCTGGGTCAGTTCCTTGGAATCTATTTTCAAATCTCAAAATTATTACTCTAGTGACCTTTAGGGTTTTTTCAAGTTTTGTATTTTTAAAATAATTTCAGACTTGCAAAAATGAATGGTATAAGAATAGTATAAAGAATTCTTCTATATCTTTTTTTTTTTTTTAAAGATTTTATTTATTTATTTGACAGAGAAAGAGACAGAGAGGGAGCACAAGCAGGGAGAGTGGGAGAGGGAGAAGCAGGCCCCCCGCTGAGCAGGGAGCTTGATGCAGGGTTCGATCCCAGGACTTCGGGATTATGACCTGAGCCGAAGGCAGACGCTTAACGACTGAGCCACCCAGGTGCCATGAATTCCTCTATATCTTCATCTTGTTGCCCAAGTGTTAATATTTTACAAATTTTGTTAATTTTCTTTTTATTATATACATATTATTTTTTCTGAACTGTTTGAAAGTTGCAGACATGATCCTCTGAAAACTCAGTATATATTTTATGAAATTTCAGGGCAGTTTCCTGAAGTAATTAAGGACATTCTGTATAAACCTTATTCATTTGCTATCTCTATATTTATTAAATATTTAGTCTATGAATTTAAGTTTTACTAATTGACCAAATAATATAGCAAAAGAAAAACATTTCCTCCAGTCCAGGATCAAATTCTGGATGATGAATTGCTTTTAGTTCTCACTTTCTCTCATTTTCTTTATTTGGAAACGTTTGTGTCTTTCTTTTAAAGATTTATTTATTTATTTACTTACTTATATATTTATTTGAGAGAAAGCGCACGCACGAGAGTGGGTGAGGGGCCGAGGGAGAAGCAGGCTGCCTGCTGAGCAGGGAGCCTGATGTGGGGCTCGATCCCATGACTCCAGGATCATGACCTGAGCTGAAGCCAGACGCGTAACCAGACTGAGCCACCCAGGAGCCCTTGTCTTTCTTTTGTAACAAAGACTTTTCTGAAGAGGGTAGCCCAATTATTTTGTAGAATGTCCCTCAATTTGTCTAATATTTCATCTTCGTAAATCAGGTTATGAATTTTTTGCAGGGCTACCGAGTAGTGATGTTGTGTCCTTCTCAGGGTGTTCTATTGGAGATGCACGATGTTGATTTGCCCCATTACTAGTGATGTTAACTTTGATCACTTACCAGTTTTCTTCACTGTCACAGTCACTATTTTTTTTTCCCTTTGCAATTAGTAAGTAAATTGTGAGGAAATACTTGAGACTATGTAAATATTTTGTTTCTCATCAGACTTTCTTTAACTACTTTGATATTCCTTTGAGGAGTTTTGATTGAATCAGTATTATTAATACGGTGGTTGCCAAATGGTGATTTCTCCTTTAATTAGTTGACATTCTAACATGTACATACACATAGGTTCTTATTTTTACTTAATGCTATCAAATTACTATCATTTATTTTGATTCTCAGATTGTCATAGATCTGGTCCCTTTAGACCAACTCATGTGTTCTTAAGGCATATTTCCATGATTCTTTGAGCATTTCCTTAGTTTCTGGCACAAGATATTCTGGCCCAGAATATCTATCCCAGCTGCTGAGGTGAAATCAGCAATTTTCCCAAGAAGTCTCAATCCTCTTAGTGGAGAAGAGTATTTAGATAAAAGGTCTGGGTGCTAGTTATTGTGCTCATTGTCACTGGGGTGTCATTGCTTCCAGGCCCTCTAGATAGAGTAAGGAGAATATACATGCTGACACATTCATATCCATTTATATTTCTATGTATGTACATTTATAACTGAGCTCAAGTTGATAGCTCCATTTTCAATCCAGTACCCCAGGATTCATTCCAAACTTAATTTTTCAAGTATTTCTAATTCCCTTTGCTGACAGCGAGACACCTGCCTCTGATTATTTATGATACATTTGCTTATTCAATTAATCTTAGAATGCATAAAAGATAGCCTTAAAATTGATAACCTATTCCAGTGGTAAAACACACTAATGTTAGTTTTGTTTTCAGCTTGAGAGTATAGACAAAATACCATGCTCAAAAGTTACTTCAGGGAACACCTGGGTGGCTCAGTTGGTTAAGTGTCTGCCTTTGGCTCAGGTCATGCTCAGGGTCCTGGTATTGAGCCCTGAATCAGGCTCCTTACTCGGCAGGGAGCCTGCTTCTCCCTCTACCTGCCACTCCCCATGCTTGTACTCTCTCTCTCTCTCTGACAAATAAATAAATAAAATCTTAAAAAAAAAAGTCACTTCAGTTCTCTCCAGTGGCCCTATTTTTCTTTCAGTGGTGATGTGTTAATTATTTGAAATACTTTAGGTCTGGTTCCTTCTGTTTATATACTACTTTAAGGGCTAGCCCTTTTCTATACTTGTTGATTTTATGTATTTTTTGGGGTATGTGAAACACTCATATGGTCGAGAACTATAAGAGTTCATTAACAGGAGTCCAGAACTCTATAAAAAAGTATTCTCAAATGTCATTCCCCCATCTCTTCCACTCCATTTTCATACACCCTCTGAAAAATGACCTCCTAAAAGACATGCATGAGACATGCATACACTAATCTCTGGAACCTGTGAATGTTATCTTGTATGAAAACAGGGTCTTTGTAGATGTGATTAAAGTGAGGTAAGGTTTTTGAGATGGAGACATTACCCTGGGTAGGTCCTACATACAGTCAAATATATTCTTATAAGAGAGAAGCAGAGGGAGACTTGACATAGAAGAAGAGAAGGCAGTATGATCATAGAGGTAGAGATTATAATGATGTAGGTACAAGCCAAGGAATGTGGGCAGCCACCAGAGGCCGGAAGAGACAAGGAACAGATTCCTTCCTAGAGACTCCTAAGGGAGTGAGGCCCTTTTAAACCTTACTTTCGGCTCAGTGAAACTGATTGTGGATTTCTGGCCTTCAGAACTGTTAAGAGTAAATTTGTTTTAGGCTGCCAGGTTTGTGGTAATTTGTTACAGCAGCCACAGATACTGATATACATTCCTTGCTAGTGACCAGTCTTACAATTTAAGGACCAGTCTTACAATTTTCTTGTTTAATCTTTAATTTATTTTATCCTGATCCATGGATATTTTCTTAATTCCCCTTCATACTCAAAAGTTTACATACAATAAATATTCTTTGCTCTTTACTTTTTTTTCTTAATATATCCTGGAAGTCACATATCTTCCTCATCTTTCTATAGTTGCATAGTACTTGATTGTATGGATGTAATAGTTTACTCAACCATGCTCCAATTTAGGATTTTTCACATTTAAGGTTTCTATTAATTTGATTAAAAGCAATGCTGCAATGAATAACTTTGTGCATATATGTTTGTATACTTTTGGGGGTTTTTGTAGGGTAAATTTCTAGAAGTGAAATTGCTAAGTCAGAAGTTAAATACCCTATAAGTTTTATTAGATGTTGCTAAATTTTTCTCCATTAGCATTGTACTAGTTTACCTTATCACCAGCAATTTATGAGAGTACCTGTTTTCCTGTAGTTTTGGCAGCAGAATATTATATTTAAAATTTTGGGGGATAGATAAAAAGTGGCATATCAACGTAATGAGTGAGGTTGAACATTTTTTGTATGTTTAAGGGCAGTTTTAGGGTGTTTTATTATCTGAATTATCTGTTGCCAATTTCTCTCTCAGGTTTTGGGTTTAATTTTCTCTCAGCTTTTAAGAATTCTTTCTATGCTAGGGATATTAGATTTTTATCTGTAATGTATGTTGTATATATTTTCTGTCAATTTTTCACCTGTCTTTTGATTTTGCTTATAGCATCTTTTAAAAAAAAATATTTAATTTTTTTTAGAGAACTTTTAAGTTTACAGAAAAATTTATCAGAAAGTACAGAGTTCTCTAATTATACCCACTGCTCCCCTGTTCCTTCCGTGTTATTTACATCTTAGAGTGACACATTTGTTATAATTGATGAACCCCAATATTAATACATTATTACTAACTAAAGTCCATAGTTACATTAGAGTTCATTCTTTGTGTCGTATATTTTATGAAATTTGACAAATTTATAATAACGGTTGTCTGCTATTATTCTGTCATACAAAACAGCTTTTCTATATTAAGCATCTTCTCTGACCACATGGTATGAAACTAGAAATCCATTACAAAAAGAAAACTGGAAGATTCAGGTGATGAAATAACATACTACTGAACAACGAATCAAATAAAAAATTACCTTGAGACAAATGCAAATGGAAATACAGCATACCAGAACCTAAGAGATACAGTAAAAACAGTTCTAAGAGGAAAGTTCATAGCAAGAAACACCACCCTCATTAAGTAAAAAGAGCTCAGGGGCACCTGGGTGGCTCAGTCATTAAGTGTCTGCCTTCGGCTCAGGGCATGATCCCCAGGGTCCTGGGATTGAGCCCCGCATCGGGCTCCCTGCTCTGCGGGAGGCCTGCTTCTCCCTCTCCCACTCCCCCTGCTTGTGTTCCCTCTTTCGCTGTCTCTCTCTCTGTCACATAAATAAATAAAATCTTAAAAAAAAAAAAAGAATCGTTTCTCTAATTTCTCTTTCTACAGTTGCGTTGTTAGTGTAAAAGAAAGCAACTGATTTCTCTGCATTGATGTTGTATCCTGCCACATTACTGAATTGCTGTATGAGTTCTAGTAATTTGGGGGTGGAGTCTTTTGGGTTTTCCACGTAAAGTATCATGTCATCTGCGAAAAGAGAGAGTTTGACTTCTTCTTTGCCAATTTGAATACCTTTTATTTCTTTTTGTTGTCTGATTGCTGTTGCTAGGACTTCTAATACTATGTTGAACAATAGTGGCGAGAGTGGGCATCCTTGACGTGTTCCTGATCTTAAGGGAAAGGCTCTCAGCTTTTCCCCATTGAGGATGATATTCGCTGTGGGTTTTTCATAGATGGATTTTATGAACTTGAGGAATGTTCCCTCTATCCCTATACTCTGAAGAGTTTTAATCAGGAAAGGATGTTGTATTTTGTCAAATGCTTTTTCTGCATCAATTGAGAGGACCATATGGTTCTTCTCCCTCCTCTTATTAATGTGTTCTATCAGATTGATTTGCGAATGTTGAACCACCCTTGCGTCCCAGGGATAAATCCCACTTGGTCGAGGTGGATGATCCTTTTAATGTATTGTTGGATCCTATTAGCTAGGATTTTGTTGAGGATTTTGGAATCCATATTCATCAGGGATATTGGTCTGAATTCTCCTTTTTGATGGGGTCTTTGCCTAGTTTGGGGATTAAGGTAATGCTAGCCTCATAGAATGAGTTTGAAAGTTTTCCTTCTGTTTCTGTTTTTTGACACAGCTTCAGTAGAATAGGTATTATTTCTTCTTTGAATGTTTGGTAGAATTCCCCAGGGAATCCATCAGGCCCCGGACTCTTGTTTTTTGGGAGGTTTTTGATCACTGCTTTAATATCGTTACTGGTTATTGGCCTATTCAGGTTGTCAGTTTCTTCCTGTTTCAGTCTTGGCAGCTTATAGGTTTCCAGGAAGGCCTCCATTTCATCCACATTGCTCAGTTTATTGGCATATAGTTGTTGATAATAATTTCTAATAATTGTTTTTATTTCTTTGGTGTTAGTCGTGATCTCTCCCCTTTCATTCATAATTTTATTAATTTGGGTCCTTTCTCTTTTCTTTTGGGTAAGTCTGGCCAGTGGTTTATCGATCTTATTAATTCTTTCAAAGAACCAACTTCTAGTTTCGTTGATCTGATCTACTGTGTTTCTGGTTTCTAATTCATTGATCTCTGCTCTAATCTTAATTATTTCTCTTCTAATGTGTGGCTTAGGCATCGTTTCTTGCTTTTTCTCTGGTTCTTTAAGGTGTAGAGTTAGTTGGTGAATTAGGGATTTTTCTTTTATTTTGAGTGAGGCTTGGATGGCTATGTATTTCCCCCTTAGGATGAGAAACGATTCCATTTACAATAAAACCAAAAACCATAAGATACCTCGGAATAAACCTAACCAAAGAGGTAAAAAATCTATACTCTAGGAACTACAAAACACTCATGAAAGAAATTGAAGAAGACACAAAAAGATGGAAAAATATTCCATGCTCATGGATCGGAAGAATAAACATTGTTAAAATGTCTATGCTACCCAGAGCAATCTATACCTTCAGTGCCATCCCAGTCAAAATTCCAATGACATTTTTCAAAGTGCTGGAACAAACAATCCTAAAATTTGTATGGAATCAGAAAAGATCCTGAATCACCAAGGAAATGTTGAAAAAGAAAAACAAAGCTGGGGGCATCACGTTGCCTGATTTCAAGCTATATTACAAAGCTGTGATCACCAAGACACCATGGTACTGGCACAAAAACAGACATATAGGCCAATGGAAAAGAATAGAGAGCCCAGATATGGACCCTCAACTCTATGGTCAAATAATCTTTGACAAAGCAGGAAAAAACATGCAATGGAAAAAAGACAGTCTCTTCAATAAAAGGTGCTGGGAAAATTGGACAGCCACATGCAGAAGAATGAAATTCGACCATTCTCTAACACCATTCACAAAGATAAACTCAAAGTGGATGAAAGACCTCAATGTGAGACAGGAATCCATCAAAATCCTAGAGGAGAACATAGGCAGTAACCTCTTTGACATCGGCCACAGCAACTTCTTTCAAGATACATCTCCAAAAGCTAGTGAAACAAAAGCAAAAATGAACTTTTGGGACTTCATCAAGATAAAAAGCTTCTGCACAGCAAAGGAAACAGTCAACAAAACAAAGAGGCAACCCACAGAATGGGAGAAGATATTTGCAAATGACACTACAGGTAAAGGGCTGGTATCCAAGATCTATAAAGAACTTCTCAAACTCAACACCTAAAAAACAAATAGCAAGTCAAAAAGTGGGCAGAAGATATGAAAAGACACTTCTCTGAAGAAGACATACAAATGGCTATCAGACACATGAAAAAATGTTCATCATCATTAGCCATCAGGGAAATCCAAATCAAAACCACATTGAGATACCACCTTACACCAGTTAGAATGGCAAAAAATGGACAGGGAAAGAAACAACAAATGTTGGAGAGGTTGTGGAGAAAGGGGAACCCTCTTACACTTTTGGTGGGAATGCAAGTTGGTACAGCCACTTTGGAAAACAGTGTGGAGGTTCCTCAAAAATTTAAAAATAGAGCTACCCTATGACCCAGCAATTGCACTCCTGGGTATTTACCCCAAAGACACAGATGTAGTGAAAAGAGGGGCCATATGCACCCCAGTGTTCATAGCAGCAATGTCTGCAATAGCCAAACTGTGGAAAGTGCCCTTCAACAGATGAATGGATAAAGAAGATGTGGTCCATATATACAATGGAATATTACTCAGCCATCAGAAAAGATGAATACCCAACTTTTACATCAACATGGATGGGACTGGAGGAGATTATGCTAAGTGAAATAAGTCAAGCAGAGAAAGTCAATTATCATATGGTTTTACGTATTTGTGGAACATAAGGAATAGCATGGAGGACATTAGGAGAAGGAAGGGAAAAATGGGGAGCAGTAATTGGAGGGAGAGATGAACCATGAGAGACTATGGACTCTGAGAAACAAACAGGGTTTTAGAGGGGAGGTGGGGAGGGGGGATGGGTTAGCCCGGTGATGGGTATTAAGGAGGGCACGCACTGCATGGAGCACTGGGTGTTATACGAAAACAATGGATCATGGATCACCACATCAAAAACCAATGATGTATTGTATGGTGACTAACATAACATAATAAAATTTAAAAAAAAGAAAAAAAAAGAAAAACTAATGATGTATGGTGACTAACATAATAAAATAACATTAAAAGAATAAAAAAAAAAAAGAGCTCAAATAAATGACCTAACTTTATACCTCAAGGAACTAGAAAAAAGAAGAACAAACTGAATCCAAAGTTAATAGGGAAAAGGAAATTCTAAAGATCAGAGTAGAAATAAATGAAATAGAGACTAAAAAGACAATAGAAAAGATCAGTGAAACTAAGAACTGTTTTCTTTAAAAAGATAAAATAGACATACCCTTAGCTAGACTCACCAAGGAAAAAAGGGAGAGGATTCAAAATCAGAAATGAAAGAGAAGGTGTTATAACTGGTGCCATGGACATACGAAGGATCATAAGATGCTTATGAACAATTATATGCCAACAAATTGGACAACTTAGAGAAATGGATAAATTCTCAGAAACATACAACTTACCAAGACTGAATCATGAAAATTGAAATTCTGAACAGACCAATTACTAGTAAGGAGATTTAATCAGTAATCAAAAACCTTTCAACAAATAAAACTCTAGTCCCAGATGGCTTTTCTGGTGAATTCTACCAGATGTTTAAAGAAGAGTTAATATCAATCTTTCTCAAACTCTATAAAAATTCTAAGAGGAAGAAATACTCCTGAACTCATATTGCAAGGCCAGTATTACCCTTATACCAAAGCCAGTCAGGGACAATATAAAGTAAAGAAACCTACACCAGTATTCCTGATGAACATAGATGTAAAAATCTTTAACAAAATATTTTTATTTTTTTAAAGATTTTATTTATTTATTTGACAGAGAGAGACACAGTGAGAGAGGGAACACAAGCAGGGGGAGTGGGAGAGGGAAAAGCAGGCTTCCTGTGGAGCAGGGAGCCCGATGTGGGGCTTGATCCCAGGACCCTGGGATCATGACCTGAGCCGAAGGCAGACGCTTAACGACTGAGCCACCCAGGCGCCCCTAACAAAATATTATCAAACCAAATTTCAACAATATATTAAAAGGATCATACACCATGATCAAGTGGGATTTACCCCTGGGATGCAAAGATGATTCAACATACACAAGTCAATAAATGTGATACACCAAGTTAATAGAATGAAAGATAAAGATCTTATCATCTCAATAGATGCATTAAAAGTATTTGACAAAACATAACATCCTTTTCATGATAAAAACTGTCAACAAATTGAGTGTAGAAGAAGGAACTTACCTCAACCATGGAATGGGAGAAAATATTTCCAAGTCATATATTTGATAAGGATTTAATATCCAAAATATATGAATAACTAAACTACTCAATAGCAAAAATTTTTTAATCCAGTTATAAATAGGCAAAGGAACTTAATAGACATTTTTCCATAGAAGACCTACAAATGGCTTAGTTACATGAAAAGATGCTTGACATTACTAATCACTAGGGAAATACAAATCAAAACCACAATGAGATATAACCTCCACCTATTATAATGGCTGTTATCAAAAAGACAAGAGATAACAAGTGTTGGCAAGGCTGTGGAGAAAAGGGAACTCTTGTGTGAACTATTGGTGGGAATGTAAATTAGACACCCACCATGGAAAACAGTACGGAGTTTCCTCAGAAAGTTAAAAATAGGGCTACCATATGATCCAGCAATCCTACTTCTGGGTATATATCCAAGGAAGTGAAACTGGATCTTGAAGAGATACTTGCACTCCCATCTTCTTTGCAGCATTATTCACAATAGCCAAGATACCTGTTAGTGGATGAATGGATAAAGGGGATGTACATAATATATATACAATGGAATGTTCAGCTATAGAAAGGAAATCCTATCATTGGTGACAACATGGATGGACATTGAGGGCATTATATGCTAAGTGAAATAAGTCAGAGAGAGACAAGTAACTGTGTATCATACAGTATAGGTACTTGAATTGCGTATGTGGAATCTGAAAAAGCTGAACTCCTAGAAACCGTGAAATGGTGGTTACCAGGGGCTGGGGGATGGCGGAAATGAGATGTTGGCCAAAGGGTACACACTTCAGTTATAAAAGTTCTGAGAAAGTTAAGTTTTTATTGATCAAACTTTAGGTTCACTGACTCTTTCCTATATCATTTCCAGTGTGTTCTCCTTATTGTAGATACTCTTTTACTGTTCTAGAATTTCTATTTGGTTGTTTTTCTGTGGATTCTATTTCTTTATGAGCATATTTTCCTTTATTCATTGGGCATAATTGTAAAAGCTCTTTTAAAATCCTTGTTTATTGATACCAACATCTGATTCTATAAGGTTGGTATTTACGTATTTTTTTGTTGTTTGGTTTATTTTCTTGACCTTTGTATGTCAAATAAATTTGGATTGTAGTCTTTACGTTATGAATGTTATGGAATTCCATTATATTCCTCTATAAAAGGGCTGATGCAGGCAATTAATTTGGTTATACTCATACTACAAACTCTGTATGTTAGGAGGCAGTTAAGTTTGGCCATGCCTACTTTAAAAAATAGTTTTTGTTGAATATGTCAGTTAAAAATTGTATCTTTTGCTTTTGGATTTTGAATCACTGCTAGACTGACTTTTCTCATTCCCAGGTTATACTTGAAATCATTTATGTTTTCTTACAGGACTTTCATGGTTTCAATTTTTATATTTTGATCTCTAATCCATTTGGAATTTATCTTTATGTATTATACAATTTTGTTTTTTTCCATTTCATTCAAAAGTTGTTTAAGATAACAGTTTTTAACCTGCAGGAGTAAGGGCTTTTTGTTATTTTTCATATGTAGTTTTATTGCACTGTGATCAGAAAACATAATTTGTGGTATTTTTACTATTGTGAACTTACTGAGATTTTCTGTATGACCTTATATATGATCAGTTTTTGTGAATAGTCCATGTCCACACGAAAAGAGATTGTTTTCTCTATCAGTATACAAAATTCAATATAGCAAGTTCAGTATGTTACAATAATGTACCTTACCGATTACATTGCTTTGGTCTTCTTTAGCTTCACTTACTATTACTCTGTTTCTATTAATTTTTTCATACAGCTATTGTAGATTTTTGTTTTATAAAGCTTGTGACAGGGTTATTTGGTGCAAAAGTATTTGTAACTGATTTATCTTCCTCATTGTTAATTTGTCCTTTAACATAGAAAAAGCCCTGTTTTGTCTTGCTAGGTGTTTTTTGGGCTTGAATTCTACCTTGTCAGTTATTAACATCATAACCTCTGTTTTCTTTTTGATTGTATTTGCCCATTATACCTTTGCTCATATCTTTTTCCTTTCAATGTTTCTTAATGACTTTGTTTTTAGGTGTTCCTTGTATAATATACAATTGGATTTTACTTCATGAGCCAATCTAAAATTTTTTTTTCTTTTAGTAGAGGAGTTAAGCTCTTTGCATTTATTATTGACACTGATACGCTAGATTTTTAGCTCTGACAATTATTTATTATATTTACTGTGTGTATTCTGTTTACTGTTTGGCTTTCATTATGTTGTATTATGTTTTCATTGCTCTTTTTAAGAGTTTGCTTTGACTTTTTTTTGATATTTAGTATATTTATCTGAATAAAGTATGGAGTTTCATTAGTAATAATATATTTACATTTTTTTCATTAATTGTGACAAGTGTTCAGTAGTAATGCAAAATGTTAACCATAGGGGAATCTGGGTGTCCCGCGTATGGAAACTCTTTGTATGTTGCAACTTGTCTGTAATATAAAACTATTCTAAAATTTAAAAAAACATTTTTTTTTAAATTTATTTATTTGACAGAGAGAGAGACAGTGAGAGAGGGAACACAAGCAGGGGGAGTGGGAGACGGAGAAGGAGGCTTCCCGCAGAGCAGGGAGGCCGATGCAGGGCTCGATCCCAGGACCCTGGGATCATGACCTGAGCTGAATGACTGAGCCGCCCAGGCGCCCTAAAAAAACATTTTTTTAATGTAGTAGGACTGAAGGTGTCCAAGACTGGTTTGGGAAAGTACATTTTATGTGAGTTTATTGCTGAACTTGGTGAATATAAGCTGTATTTTTCAGTTTCCAGTAAATCAGGGAGGTGTAATCACTGTATTCGATGGTAAAGAGTTAGAGGAAAACATCTCTGTTTTGTAAGAATGAAAAAAAAATCAGTTTTTGGACTGGAAAATTTTTAAGCAAAAGATTAAGGAAAACAGTTGCTTCTAGAACTGGTTACTCAAATCATATCTTGTCAAGATGAATTATTTAGAATGTTGTTGGGGAAGAGGGCTTGTTTAGTAGTAAGGCATAAAGGTGAATTGGTATATAAACCCAAGAATTTTAATGGCTCCTACAAGGTATAGTTTAGGCTTTTACTCCCAGAATTTTAGAGCTGCAAGAGACTTTTAGAATTTTTTCCAGTTCTTTCATTTGTAGAAGAATAACTAGAGTCTAGGCAAGTGATATGTTACATCCAAAATCATGTAGTAAATTGATATTCAGAGCTGGGACTAGATTCAAAGACTATTCTTCATTTCTGTTTTAAGATTCTTTCCTCAATGCCAGAATGTATTCTTGAAAGTCACGATAATCTTGAAAGTCAGGACATTCTGAGCTCCTCATATCCTACTTACCATGCAGCTAAGGCAAGGTTACATATTTATACTGGCATTTTAAAAAAAGGCACAAGTGATTTTTTTATTCAACATTATAGAGATAATGTTAGGTCATAAGCCTCTGCCTTGTTGATTTTTTTCTCTGTATCTTATCCAGTAGGGGAAGGGCCTGGTTGAAGATTGTAGCAAAAGGCCAGTCATTATGAACTATAGACTGGGAGCTAGAACTGGAGCTGGTGGTGGAAACCATAAAAATGCCAGATGATGTGGGGGTTGGGATGCTGTTGGGATGATGACTAAGTGGACTCTAGAACCTGTAGAAAAGGGGACAGAGTAAAGGAGGCTGTGGAGCTACCATCAAACTCATGCTAATCATGAGGGCCAGTTCTACTTTCGTTCCATGGAGCATTCTACTACTTGCCAGCTAAGATTTAGGATAGCCATAGATAATGAAATAAAATTCATCTGACATCTGCAAGACATTTTTATTTTGCAGAGTACTGTCACAAATATTACTCTGTTTGATCCTTGCAATATCCTTGTGAGATGGGTAAAAGGGATATTGGTGAGCAGAAAATGTTAAATACTAATGGGTGTCAAGACGGCAGTGTGTTAGAAACCACTAAAGGATATAAAAATGAATACACATAGTTTTGGCTCTCATGGTGTACACAATCTTGTGGAGATGGGGTAGGGAAAACAGCGAAAGGTAGTGTTAAGGCAAGTTGAAAAAGATTTAGAAATTCAAATTACCATGGAAATTTAAAAGGAATGATGGTATTATAACTGATGGAAATTTTAGCATTTTGCCTTCTGATTTCAGACTAGTTGAAAGAATAACTATAAAAGGATCTCTTTACTTTTTTTTTTATTGTATGTTACTGTTCTGTTAAATAAGGCATAACATTTCATAAGGCTATTTTGGGACTACAGTCAGTGACCACACAATAGTGGTCCAACTCTCTAAATAACAATACTAGACAAACTGGACACCCTCTCACATATGGACAAATCTGCATGGAAAAGTACTCAAGTTTTAGGTGTGGACTTGTGTACTTTATTTTCCCTTTCTCTAGTATATTAAGAAATGACTTGCACTTCAACTTGCCAAAAGCAATGCTTGCATTCTAGTGGCAACATTACTACTTCTGTTACATAGTACAGTGGATACCAGAACTACAAAGGCAGGAGGTGTAAGTAAATTTTATTAGGAAGGGAAGTTGTCAACTTAAATAGCAGCAAATGATTGAATAAGGAAACTTCTGTTGTCATAGACATACAAGACCTCCATCATATACAGGATACAGGAGGCATTTCTGTTTGTGTTATCTAGCCCAGAAATGTCAAATGCTTTTCCATTTAATCTCATACTTCTGGATTCCTACCAAAAAGGAATACATTAAGAGCATGGAAAAGTTGCTTACTAAAAGGAAACCCTCGAAAAAAGTAAGAGAGAGAAAATAGCAATTAAGTTATGTAGAATACTCTTTAAGTGATAATTAACTACATTTTCATATCTTCACAGTAATACAAAACCCAATAACTTGCAGAACTGGTTCAGATTACTTAAATACCAGATACGTTTTTAGTCCTCTACATAAATGTTTAGAAGTTACTTACATTTATATGAAATGAAGCTATTAATACTTTTCTACAGCAGTAACTGCACACCAGGAAGGCCAAGGCAAACACAAATCAAGGAATGGAGTTTTCCCAAAGCTGCAGTGTGAAGAGAGTATAAACATTTGATTCCATACACATGAATGGGTTTCTTTGCTATAGGAAATTCAAATGGAATAAGGAATGGAGATGTGTAAAAAGGTTTCTTAAGGGGGAGAAGGATGACTGCCTGTATGCACCTAAGTTTTCTGCCCCTTCTGCAGCATCATATTCTTCTCCTGCACTGTCTGATGTCCATAATGTTAGGTTGTCTCTAAGCAACTGCATGATGAAGGTGCTGTCTTTGGATGAGGCTTCATTCACTGTAATAAGTTCTGAAGTGGCCTCATCAAAAGCCATTTTAGCTAATGTGTAGGCAAGCTTGGATTACTAAGGATTTTACAGTGAAACACAGAAAAGTTAAGAGCCAGCCTCAGGCAGATTGGGTGTGTGGGTTGCATCTCTTTTCTTGCTTATATCAAAAGCCTCTTGGTAAGCAACTTGGGAATTACCTATCATTTGTTTTTGATCTTGACCACCTGCAACTTCAGCAACGTGCTGTGGGTAATCTTTCCTCATTTTTAGGTAGAAGACCTTACTCTCTAGATTAATTGCATTGGCTGTTAAATATGCATCCAACAAATAGCTTTTTATTATTTTTGATTACTGGGTCCTGTTTGTTCTTTGTGCTCAGCTGGTATTTGCCTATTTCACTTTCATGGTTATTGTTCTTTTCTACCACGTATTATGCATTTATTATATGCTTTAGGATAACTTATTAATGTATGAGTGGTGTTAATTGAATACATCTAATTTTTGGAAAATGTCAGCATTCGGTGCTGTCACAAAATTAATCTAGGTCGTAGCTCCCCTTCAAAATAATTAAAATAGTGCTTCCGGCCAAGTTGGACCAATAGGGATTAGTATCCTTCCACCCTAAAAAAACTAACTGGATTAAAGATATGAAACAACAGTTTCTAAGATATTTGCTATCAGGCAGCAAACGACTTTGATCCCTGAGCGACAGGAAATAAATTAAGTGAGACTTAAGAATGCTCTAGCCTGGAGAGAGTTTCTAGGCATGGAGCAGGTCAGTAGAACCCAGGAGGAATCAAGAAATCTTCCTGAGTGGAAGAGAAGGAGCTGGGAGGCTGTGGGGAGCCAAGGCAGCTGGAGTTCACAGGGCAGAATATCAAAGAGAGAGCTGCAAGAGAATTTCCAAGAATTCAGTTGAGTACTAATCAGTGAGGTTCCTTTCAAGAATTCAGTTGAGTACTAATCAGTGCATGCCTGTGAGGAAACTACTTGAGGCTAGGAAGAGCCACTCAAAAGGAATTGAAGGAACAATACAATACTCATAGCTCACATACAATACCAGGAATAGAGCCCCGAATCTATCAGAGTAGAAAATCTTATTCACTGAGGTAAAGCATCTTCAGCATTCTAGTTGTCATTTTTAGATGTTTGGGTTGGGTCTTTTTTTCTGTCTTTACTGAAAATATAGTCAACCTTTTTTCTAGCTTCTAGAACATATGGGATTTATAACAACTTTTAATGTCCTAGTTTCCTAATCCTATCAACTGTGTCATGTCCAGGCTGGTTTTGATTGATATTTTTACTCATTATGGCTGTATTTTCTTTTTCTTAATCTTTTTTTTTTTTTTTTTTTAAACCTGCTTGGAAATCAGTTGATGCTTGTCAGGCATGTAAAAGCAGACATTGTAAATTTACCTTGTTGGGTGCAGATATTTTTGTATTCCTATAAATATTCTTGAAACTTTTTCTGGAATGTATTGAAGTTACTTGGAAAGTATTTGATCCTGTAAGGTATTGCTTTTAATCTTTGTTAAGTGGGGCCATTTAATCTAATTGCCCCACTACTGAGGCAGAACCTTTTTGAGTACTTTACCTGATGCCCTGTGAATAATGAGGTTTTCCATTTGGCTAATCATCTGGTTACAGATGTTAAATTGAGGATCTGGTTGTTCCTTCAAGGTTTGTTTTTAAGTTCTTTTGGGATCATTAGAGAGTAGTCTTTATTCTAGGACTGATTTTTAGCCATGCTGAGGTCTCTGCTTATTGCCCAGAGTATACAAAGTCTTTCTGTACTCTGGTTGGATGGCACCTCCAATGTCTCCAGCTCTGTTTGAACCTTGCATTGTTCTTTTGTGTGTGTGTGTGTGTGTGTGTTTTTTTTTTTTTTTTTTTAAGCTCTTCAGCAGTTGCTTTTTGCCTGGCCTTGTGGAATTTCATTCTAAGTGTATGTAGATTAGTATTAAGTTAGAATCAAGTGGACCCCTACCTTGATGTCTAGAGCTTTTTTCTGCATAACCCCTCCTCTCTGGTACATTATTCCGGTAATTCCTGTCACCTATACCTTACTGAACTTATATCTTTGTCTTTTCAAGTTAAGTAGATTGCTGTGCTATCCTTTGACTCTCCCTGCCTACAGTGGTGTTTAGAACATGTCTCTTGGTAGAAAGTCAAGATGTTCATAGGGCTTATCTAGCTTGTTTTCTTCTCCCATGGAATGCAGATCTACACTAATTATTGTCCCATGTCCATAAACTGTTTGTCGTATGTTTTGTCTAGTTTTGTAGTTGTTTACTGTCTGAGGGTAAATCTGGTACCAGTTACTCCATAATAGCTAGAAGCGTAAGTCCTAAGCTACTGGATTATTGCGGGAAGTTGGTAAAGACTTTTGGGTGAAGTTACAGGAAAGAATAACGAGCTTTGGCTGATATTTATAGTTAATGGCCATTTAGGAATTGTTTACAGACCCCTGGAGTAGTTGACTTAGCAGTGGTTTGTCTTTTTCAACTAGATCTAGCAGATGGGATAATGTAAATAGTAAAGCACTATACAAATATGCTTACTATTTTTAGCTTAGAGTAATTTATTGGGTGTTCTTATTAATAAGCTGTTCTGCCTCAGAATAGATTTTTTTTTGGAATTTAAAGTGAAAATAGTTGGATTACCTTTAGGCTGCGGGAGTTGGAGTTGGTGATGATGCCTTCAGTATTATTTCTAATTACCAAAAATTGGTTTCAGTGGGCTTTGATGTCATTGGATAAAGACTGCTTCTCACAATTAGTAATAATGTCAATCCAAAATCTCACGTTGTAACAACAGTAAAGTTGTTGGCAGAAAGACGTATTTCTGAAGATTGTATTGTGTCGCTATATTATTCTTGGGTTTTTGTACTTAGGAACTTGCACATATATATTCAGTGAACATTTGATGTGTGAATCTTTATTAAGACTATTCACTTGTCAACTTTCTGTATGTCAAACATGGTAGTAGATATTAGGGAGGCAAAAGAAATAGTAGATAGGGTCCCTTATCAGAAGATCACATGAGATGGCACATGTATAAGGCAACAACATATTCTAGCAAAGATTAATGGAGTACAGAGTGATTATGTCAGCTCTTAGGGAGAAATGGAGGGGCTCGATTTTGAGAAAATTGATGGATATGCGTTGATTCACTAAGAGGATAAGGGAGAAAAAGTCCCTGTTCTAAAAACAAGGAAAGGTGTGTTACAGGGTGACAGCTGAGAATGACAAAATCGTTCTGTGAAAAACACGAAATTAAGTTGGCTTTAATGGAATTCTCTGTAGAAGATAATCAGAAATTAGGTTGTAGAGCTGATTGTGGTGTGAGGGATGTAGAAGATTTTGAGCATTAGTCTGAAAAGAGAGAGAATTCTGATTGCCCTATATGTTAAAAAGTAGACAAAATTAAAGAATTTTGTGTTCACAAAGTAAGTTTTATAGGTGCTGACTTATTTTAAAATAAACTGTGAAGCAAATTAAGACACTGAGTGTTACTGTGTTTGATTACAATAAAGTAAAAACCCATTCTTTATTGGGATTTGAAAAACACTGCTTACAGAAGTGAATATGTAAAAGTTTTACATGGGGGCGCCTGGGTGGCTCAGTCAGTTAAGCATCTGCCTTCGGCTCAGATCATGATCCCAGGGTCCTGGGAACAAGCCCTGTGTTGGGCTCCCTGCCCAGTGGGGAGCTGACTTCTCCCTCTGCCCCTCCCCCTACTCTCTCTCTCTCAAATAAATAAATAAAATCTTTTTTAAAAAGTGAAAGTTTTACATGTTATGACATAAGGGGAAAAAAAGGAATTTTTTAAACGGTATAATAACTGAAGGTACTCTAACTGAACTTTGAGTGGGGCTGAATTTCATTTGTTTGTTTGTTGTTCCAGGTTGCTGCTTTTGCTAAGAGACCACTCATGACCCAGGTGGTATTTTCATTCAAGATAAAGTGTTCTATTGCCTTTATTGATTAACTGAACAAATTCAGGTTAGTATATTTTGTGGACAGCATTTCCCTGTTCTAATTATAAGTTAATATGTTGAGAAATGGATAATTTTGTGTTTAAAGCTATGTATGTACATGGCAGTGAATTAGAAAGACCAAGTCAGTCTAAACTCTATTGAATTATGTATCAGTTAACAGACATTTTTGCCCTACCTACTATGTATAATCTGTAGTGCATAAAATAAAAAAAAATGTTTTACTCCTTGTTTAATAGCTTTGTACTTTAAGAGGCTGGATAAAAACAAATTGTGGCTGAATATGGTACATTGTACTTTTGGCATTATTTTGTGACATATTTAGTGCTGAAAATAAACAACTCATCTTAGAGCTTTTGGACATTTTTGTAGCTGAATTTTAAAGGATTGATTGTTGTCCAGATTTTAGTCATACATTAAAATTATTGTTTTTAGTGTTCAGTCTATGAGTTTTGATAAATATATACTCATCCCCATAATCTTGTAAATTCACTCATGTTGTCTCTTCGTAGTCAACCTCTTTCCTCTCAACTCCTAGCAACCACTGATCTGTTTTTTGTCCCTATAGTCTACCTTTTCTGATATGTCATTTAAATAGAATAATTTAGTATGTAGCTTTTAAAATCTAGCTTCTTTCACTTAGCATAATGCATTTGGATTCATTCATGTTGTGTGTACTAGTAATTTGTTCTTTTTTTTTTAATTGCTGAGCTGTGTTCTACCATATGGGGATATACCATAGTTGTTTTATCCATTCACCACTTTATGGACATTTCGGGAGTTTCCAGTTTTGGGTGATTATTTTAGTCATACTTTTTTTCTTTTTTTTTTGTGATAAAATACTTATATATAACATAATATTTATAACAAAATACATAACATAATATTTACCATCTTAGCCATTTCTTTGAAGAATTTATTTAAGGGAGAGAGAGATTGAGAGAGAGCACCAGAGAGGGGAGGGTGAGAGGGAGAAGCAGATTCCCTGCTGAGCAGGGATCCTGACTTGGGGCTCTATCCCAGGACCCTGGGATTATGACCTGAGCCGAAGGCAGATGTTTAACCGACTGAGCCACCCAGGTGCCCCCCCCATCTTAGCCATTTTTAAGTGTACAGTTCAGTGGTATTAAGTACATTCACTTTGCTATGCAGTCATCACACCATCCATTCCCATAACTCTTTTCATCTTGTAAAATTGAAACTATATACCTTTTAAACAATAACTCCCCATCTCTGTTCCCTCCAGCTCCTGGAAAGTGGTATTGTATTTTGTCTTTGTGAATTTGACTCTAAGTAATTCATATGAAGAGAGTCATATATAGCATTTGTCTTTTTGTGGCTGGCTTATTTCACTTAGCATAATGTCCTTGAGGTTCATCCGTGTTGTAGCATAGCACAGAATTTCTCTTCTTTTTAAAGCTGAATAATATTCCATTGTATGTATATACTTCATTTTGCTTACCTACTTATTGGTTGTTGGACATGGGTTGCTTCCACATTTTAGCTATTGTAAATAATGTGGCTATGAACATGAGTGTACAAATATTTCTTCAAGACCCCGTTTTTAGTTCTTTTGGGTATATATATATATTCAGAAATGGAATTGCTAGATCATATGGTAATTCTATTTTTAATTTTTTGAGGAACCACCATACTTTTTTCTACAGCAGCTTTACCATTTTACATTCTAATCAGCAGTGCACAAGGGTTTTAGTTTCTCTACCTCCTTGCCAACAATTGTTATTTTCTGTTTTTTGATAGTAACCATCTTAATGGGTGTGAAATTGTAGGGGTTTTTGTGTGTGTGTGTGTAGCGTTTTGATTTGCATTTCCCTAATGAACATCTTTTTATGGGCTTATTGGCCATTTGTATATCTTCTTTGGGACAATGTCTATTCATGTCTTTTTTCTAATTTTGAATTGGGTTGTTTGTTTTTTGTTGTTGAGGCTTAGGAGTTCTCTGTATATTCTGGATAGTAATCCCTTATCAGATACATGTTACAAGTATTTTCTCCAGTCTGTAGGTTGCCTTTTTACTTCATGGATGTTATCTTTTGATGCACAAAAGTTTTAGTTTTCTTGAAGTCCAGCTTGTCTATTTTTCCTTTCTTTCTTTCCCCCTATGCCTTTAGTGTCATATCCAAGAAATCATTGGTAAATTCAATATCATGAAGCTTTTGTCCTATGTTTTCTTCTAAGAGTTTTATTATTTTAGGTCCTACACTTAGGTACTTGATACATTTTGAGTTAATTTTTGTATATATGTTAGGTAGGGGTCCAGCTTCATTCTTTTGCATGTGGATATTCAGTTTTCCCAGCACCATTTATTGAAAAGACTGTCCTTTTCCCCCATTTAATGTTATTGGCACTCTTGTCAAAAATCATGACCATATATGTGAGGGTTTATTTCTAGGCTCTCTATTCCATTGGTCCATATGTCTGTTTTTGTGGCAGCACTATACTGTTTTTGTTGTTGTTTTTTTAAAGTTTTTATTCATTTATTTGAGAGAGAGAAAACACAAGTGGGGGGAGGGGCAGGGGGAGAGGGAGAAGCGGACTCCCAGCTGAGCAGGGAGCCCAACACAGGGCTGGATCCCAGGGCTCTGGGATCATGACCTGAGCTGAAGGCAGATGCTTAACTGACTGAGCCACCCAGGTGCCCCAACACCACACTGTTTTGATTACTGTAGCTTTATAGCAAAATTTGAAATCAGGAAATGTGAGTCCTCCAGTTTTTCTGTTCTTTTTCAAGATTGTTTTGGCTCTTTGGGATCCCTTGAGATTTCATACGAATTTTAGTGTGGGTTTTTCTATATCAGAAAAAAATGTGATTGGGGTTTATCAGAAAAAAATGTGATTGAGGTTTTGATCAGTGTTGCATGGAATCTGTTGATTTCTTTGGTTAGTGTGACATTTTAACAATATTAAGTCTTCAATGTTACTAACATGGGATGTGTTTCCATTTATGTCGTCTTTAATTTCTTTCATCAATGTTTTGTAGTTTTCATTGTACAAGTCTTTTGCCTTCTTGGTTAAGTTAATTCGTAAGTATTTTATTCTTTTTGATGCTGTTAATGGAATTCTTTTTGTAATTGTCTTTTCAGATTGTTCATAGTGTGTAGAAATGTTTGTTTTTGTATGTTGATTTTGTATCCTATTTTGATGAATTCATTTATTAGTTGTAAGAGCTTTTTTGTGGAGTCTTTAGGGTTTTTTTTTTAACATATAAGATCATATTATCTGCAAATAAATAATTTTACTTTGTCCATTTCAGTTTGGATGCCTTGAATTTTTTTTTTTTCTTGCCAAATTGCTCTGGCTAGAGCTACCAGTACTATATTGAATAGACGTGGGGAAAGTGGACTTCCTTTTCCTTGTTCCTGATCTTAGAGGAATAGTTTTCAGTCTTTCAACATTGAGTATGATGATTGCTGTGGGTTTTTCATATATGGCTTATATTATGTTGAGGTAGTTTCCTTCTGTTGCTTTTTTCTTGAGTGTTTTCATCAGGAGAGGGTATTGAATTTTATCAAATGCTTTTTTTTTTTTTTTTTTTTACATCAATTGAGATGATCATGTGGGTTTTTCTTTCATTTTGTTGATGTAGCGTATTACATTGATCAATTTTCATATGTTGAACAATCCTTGCATTCCAGGAATAAATCCCACTTGGTGATGGTGTGTAAATCCTTTTAATATGAAGTTATACATTTTAAAAATAAAAATGTCATTGTATTAATAGAATGTTTATTAGTAGAATTATTAATAGAATGTTTTATTAATAGAATTTATTAATAGAATGTTATTTGTTGTTGTTAAAGAAACCATGATGATTTTACTGTTGCTTTTTTTGGGCTGGGGTTGCATTTCTTTTAAAAAGCATTAAAGCTGGGGTGCCTGGGTGGCTCAGTTGGTTAAGTGACTGCCTTCGGCTCAGGTCATGATCCTGGAGTCCCTGGATCGAGTCCTGCATCGGGCTCTCTGCTCGGCAGGGAGTCTGCTTCGTCCTCTGACCCTATCCCCTCTCATGTGTTCTCTCTCTCAAATAAATAAATAAAATCTTAAAAAAAAAAAAAAAGCATTAAAGCATAACCAAATAATTTTTTTTAACAGATCTTGTGGGTAGGGGAAGAGACCTGCAATTTATGATTACTTTGAGTATATAAAGAGAGGGGATGCAAAATTGTTAGAAATGGGGTATATTGGATCTTGCGGTGTTTCTTGACTATTGAAAAATCATGTTGCTTTCTTAGAGCAGAAATGTACAGATAGGCTTGTATAGTTAACCCTCATATAGGTTAGGTATAGGAGGGTAGCTCCGAAACCTATCTGTTTAGAAAAGTCAAGTAAATTTTAAGAATTTTCTTATATTAGAAATCGTACTTATTCTTTTTTTTTTTTTTTTTAGATGGCAAAGGCTGGGCATGAAAAGTCAGTTTAAACTTTCTTGAATGAATATCTGGGTTGGAAGTGATGGAAACTGTCCTGCCTTGGGGAAATTAGTAATATAAAAATTAGCTATGGGATGTTCTCAAACGGTTTTGATTATTTATAAGGATTATCTGGTTCATTATGTGCTACAGAAATAAAAATGTCTTGAGCAAAATATTATGCTCTGACTCAGAATATTGCTTTAAATTCCAGCTCCTCAGCCTGGAGATTAAGAGTCACTGCAACTTTGAACTGTTCTCTTGTTTCTGAATATTTTAGATAAATTATATGACTTGCATAGTGTCTCTATAGATAAAATAATATGTTATATTGTGTTCACAGGGAACATTTCCAAAATAGGTAAAACATTTTAGGCAGAGTCAGAGCATTATAGAGATATTCCCGAGAGAGCAATTATTTGGTCATTGGGTAAATATGACACAGAGTCAAAGACTGTGCTCAGAAGTCATGATTTCTTCAGACTTGAGCTATTCTTTTCATGTCATGTTAATTATATAAGTTATCTGGCATAACTTTTTAATACAGCATCAAAGACATTATAACTGAAAGCCAAATATTAGGAAAGGGATGGACAACTAGCATGTAGGAACACAGATTCCATTTGTCAAAGAGCATAGTAAAAAAAAAAATTTTTTTGAAGTTTTTTTCTCCTTTTCTTTCTTTCCTTTTTTTTTTTTTGAGAGAGAGAGAGAGAGAGAGTGCGTGCTTGTAAGCAGGGGGTATGGGGCAGAGGGAGAGGTAGAGAAAGACCTTAAGCAGGCTTAGTGTGGAGCCGGACTCGGGGCTTGATCTCATGACCCTGAGATCATGACCTGAGCCAAAATCAAGAGTTGGACACTGAACTGACTGAGCCACCCAGGCACCCTGAGCATAGTATAAATTTTTAAGGCAAATACCATATATTTCCCAAAATTTATTAGGATTTTGGGTACATACATACTTTTGAGCTCTCAAATAGATGACTGAGCTTTTTTAAAAATACTTTTTAATTTTTAATTTAAATATAGTTGACATACTAATTTTAGGTGTAGAACATAGTGATTCAACAATTATGTATGTTATGAAATGCTCACCTTTCACCATACAAATGTATTACAATATTATTGACTGCATTCCCCATCCTGTGACTTATTTATTTTGTAACTGGAAGTTTGTACCTCTTAATCCCTTTCATCTATTTTGTCTATACCCCCACCTCTCTGGCAGCTATCAGTTTGTTCTCTGTGTTTATGAGTCTGTTTCTTTTGTTTGTTTTGTTTTTTAGATTCTATATCTAAATTAAATCATGCAGTGTTTGTCTTTTTCCGTCTGAATTATTTCACTTAGCATAGGACCCTCCATCCATGTTTCATGAATGTCAAGATTTCATTATTTTTTATGGCTGAGTAATATTCATTGTGTATATATATCCCATCTTTATCCATTCATCTGTCAGCGGACACTTAACATTGCTTCCATATCTTGGCTATTGTAAATAATCCTGCAGTAAACATATGGGTGCATATATCTTTTTGAATTAGTGTGTTTGTTTTCTGTAGATAAATACCCAGAAGTGGAATTGCTGTGTTGTATGGTGTTTCTATTTTTAATTTTTTGAGAAACCTCCATATTGTTTCCCATAGTGGCTGCACTGGTTTACAATCCCACCAACAGTGTACAAGGTTCCCTTTCCTCCATATCCTCATCAACACCTGTTTTTTCTTGTTTTTTTGATACTAGCCATTCTGACTGCTATAAGGTGATATCTCACTGTGGTTTTGATTTGCATTTCTCTGATGACTAGTGATATTCATGTTTCTGTTGATTGTATATTTTCTTTCAGGTGGTCTGCCCATTTTTAATTGGATTGTTTGTTTTTTTTTGGTGTTGAGTTGTATGAGTTCTTCATACATTTTGGATATTAGTCCCTTATTAGATTTATCATTTGCAAGTATCTGCTTCCATTCTGGCTTTTCATTTTGTTCATAGTTTTTTTTTGTTTTTTGTTTTTTTGTTTTTTTTTTTTTGCTGTGCAAAAGTTTTTTGATTTGATGTAATCCCAATTGTTTATTTTCACTTTTGTTTTCCTTATTGCTAAGGAAAAATATTGCTAAGGCCAATGTCCAAGAGATCATTGTCTGTTTTTTTTTTTTTTCTCTTAAGTTTTATGGTTTCAGGTATTACATTGAGACCTTTAATCCATTTTGAGTTTATTTTTGTATATGGTATAAGAAAGTGATACAGTTTCATTTTTTTGCATGCTGCTGTCTCCTTGTCCCAACACCACGTACTGAAGAGATTGTCTTTTCCCCATTGTGTAGTCTTGCCTCCTTTGTCATAGATTAATTGACCATTTAAGTGCGTGTTTATTTCTGGGCTCTCCATTCTTTTCCATTGATTGATGTATCTCTTTTTGGGCTGTTTGATTACTGTTTTGATTACTGCAGCTTTGTAGTACAGTTTGAAATCTGGGATTGTGATACCTCCAGCTTGCTTGCTTGCTTGCTTTCTCTTTCTCTCTTTCTCTCTTTCCCTCCCTCCCTCCTCCCCCTCTCCTCCCCCCTTGCTCTCCCTCCTCTTCCTTCCCCTCCCTCCCTCCCTCCTTCTCTCTCTTCCTTCCTCCCTTCCTCCCTTCCTTCCTTTTTTATTTTTTTAAAGATTTTTTTATTTTTAAGTAATCTCTACACCCAACATGGGGCTCATATTTACAACCCCCCCAGATCAAGAGTCTCATGCTCCACCGACTGAACCAGCCAGGCACCCTTCCTCTAGCTTTGTTCTTTCTCAAGATCATTTTGGGTTAGATGATTGAGCTTCTTGTCAGCAGTGATTGTTTGAGATTTTGGTGTTTTCTGAAGGAAGTATTCCTATAGCAAGTATTACTGAATGAATTAGTCTCACCCATCCATGGGCTACTTAGAGTTCATTAGAGTACCATGCATCTGTGGTGGATTCTCCAAGATCGACAGGGCAAGAAGTAGGAAGTGAGTTTTCTGAAAGCCTGAGAAAATGGAACCCAACAGAATGGTAAAACTGGTACTTCTCACAGAATTTTTACACAAAATGGGCCTTGAGGAACATTTAGTCCAATGCCTGTAGTTTTTTTGTAAATGGGAAAATGGAGCCCTGGAGAGATGGGGTGATATGCTTTTAGTCACATAGCTAGCTGGAGACTAGTAGTGTAGTGGCTCATTTTACTCATTACCCTGCCTTTCTTGATCCTGGGATTGTTACTTGACGTAAGGGTAGGGATAAAGTTAAATTGCTCAATTTAAAATTGTTTACAAAATTCAGTTTTAATTTTTTTCAGTTGACTTTAAGTTAGAACAGGTCACTATTGAAATGGTATGAGATACAATCTTAATTTCCAAACAGATGCAGAAAAATATGCTGATGTTCAGATATATCTAGAGAAATCTAACAAATTATTTTTAACTACCTCAAAACATTTTTATGTAGATTAATTTAAAAGTATAAAATTTAAATGACACCTCTGTTTTCATAAATATGGACCTCAGATTTTTTTGGTTTTTAACTTTAAGCATCTTAAAATAATGGGTTATACTCTGCTCTGGAGGATTTCACTAATAAACGTTTACAGGTATAATTATTAGCAAAGTTCAGAACTACCAGTTTCCTTTTTCTCATGAGCACTACCAAGCCTAGAAAATTAGCAAAAAAAACCCCAAAACAAACAACAACAACAACAACAACAACAAAACTTGTTCAAGATACTATTTTAGAAATGGAACATTTTAAAATAAAGTAACATTTAAGTATTTATTTTTAGATATTTGATGTATGGGCATATTAAGAGATTGTGACTCAGTTGAAGTGGTTTTAGTTATACAGAAAGTATACCTCTTTGCTCTAATTTTTTTCTCCTGTATCATCTTCTATTCATTATACTATACTAATTTCATTCTGATTTACTAAGAATTTCTAGCCCTTTAGAACAAAGGAGACACCTATTTGGAGACAATTCTGCATGAGTCTTTTGCGTTTCTGCCCATATACTGAGCAGAAGCATTGACAGCTTTTGTTGGGGGCTGTCTTTTCAAGGAAATTTGTATAGCAAACATCCTAGAAAGATAGGAATAGTGTTTTCCAACAGGTTACAGATTTCTTTGCTGTCCAGGATAATCAAGATAATCCCTTTGGGGAAAAAATGGGGCACATTTGCTTGTAAACCTCTTGAAAGAGTGGGGTTTCATAAGCTCATCTTTCTTTTCCTGTAATGCAACCTACTGTGTGTGCAGGCATCATTGGCTCACCTTGTGTTGCCTTTTAAGAATTAGGGCTTGGGGAACCAGTGCAAATGATGATACTCTGGCTACTGCTGCTATTTTGAGTAGTAAGCTGTTCTTTGTCTCTGACCCGGGAGTGTCAGATCTTCTGCCAGGATTATCTGATGCTGAGTTGCCAAATATCATTAACACAACCTATTGATAAAATCAAGCTGAGTTTATTGCTTATTGCCGTGATGGAGAATACCACCTTCAGAGAGCTTTAGTGATATCTTAGAGGGGCAAAGCCAAGGTCAAAATGTGAGAATTTGAAGTTCAGTTTGAGTCTTTAGTGGTGGTGATGGGGCTTGGTTAGGATTGAGTATCATAATAGTATAGAATTGGTAGAAACAGCAAGGAAAGGATTTGAAAATTGTTGATCCTTCCTATTGAAGAGATGATCGGTCTTTCCTGAAGCTTCTGTAATGAACAATCAAGTTATATTCATGCAAGAGTCTCCTGCAATAGTAGAGTTATGCTAATGAGGACATTGGACTAATAAAGTCTCGTTAATATACACCGGAAGATGTACATGTAGGTATATTAACTTCTTAGGGCTGTTATAATAAATTACCACACACTTATGGCTTAAAACAATAGGTTCTAGGGAAGAATTCTTTCTCTTCTAACTTTTGGTATTTATAAGCAATCCTTAGTGTTTTTTGGTTTCTGGTACCATAACTCTAATCTTTACCTCCATCTTCACACGGTGGTCTTCCCTCTGTATCTGTATCCCAAATTTTCCTCTTCTTAAAAGGACTCCAGTCACTGGATTAGGGCCCACCTTAATCCACTATAACCTCATGTTACCTTGATTATATCTGCAAAGACCCTATTTCCAAATAAGGTCACATTGACAATGAATGAATTTTGCGGGGGGACACTATTCAACCCAGTACAAAGATACAAGGGAGTATGTGGTTTCAGTCCTCAGTATCTAGTGTGGCTAGATGATTTTGTTTCTCAGTATCCATGACACTGTGGCAGGCTGACTGCTTAGCTTGCATGTAGGCTAAAATCTCAGACTCTTCAGAGTTCTTGACAACGGGATGATATAGTGGAAAGAATACCAGTATGGAAATCAAGTTGCTTTGGTTCTAGTTTGTACCCTGCTATAACTAGCTTGAGAAAATTACTGTCTTCTCCAGCTATTAGTTTCTCAATGGGTAAAATGGGGAGGTCTGGAAGAAAAGAGGAATGGACCAAATGATATGTATGGACCTTTGTAGGTCTCAGATTCTGAAGTTTGGTAATTGTTGAGTGTCTGCTATATACAATATTGGTAGTAGTTTTGTTAGAGTGACAAAATTAAAAAAGGAAATAGGGTATGATAGATTCTGACTTGTGAATGTGGCCTTATTTATGTTTTGTTTACTTGGGTGAAGATCATTCATGAAGATATTAGGTAAACATGGGGTTAGTCCTGATCTCTCTGACTTAACCATATTTTGTTTTTCAATTTGAATAGTATATTTGGAATGGAGACATTTTTGAAGTCAGTTAATTCACTTGAAGTTAGAAAAATGTGTTGTTGCTACACTATCTCAGCTGAGTTCAGAAAATGAAATAACCTTTTCTGAAGTGAGCATGAGAGTGTAGATCTCCCTTCATTGCTCACATTGCTCTATCATAATATTCCTGCAGTCAAGGGATCTGAGAAACATTCTTACTAGAGAATGTTTACTTACTAGAGAACAGTCTAGTGAGGTGGAGGCTGGTGCTGGAGTTCTAGGTGTGAGAGATTCTTCTTCCATTGGATTTTTCTTACGTTTTGAATAGCTCACTGCAGTATTCTTTGAATAATGTTGAAAATACATAATAATTACTTCATTGACATATTGTGGATACTTAGGAAATTTTTGGTAATACTAAAACCACCTGTGGTTGTGTCTGTGCTTGTTCTTTTCAAGGTACAAATTAATAATGTCTATGTATTGGTGGTAAGTATAGATACAGGTTGAACCAACATCTTTGGATTTGCATTAAAAGTGACTGAAGTGGAAGAAAATGGATTTTTGATTCATCCCATACAGTAGAATTTCAAACCCATCTTCCAGGAAACCCTGGAAATCTCTCAACACTTGAACTTCAAGAATCTTCCAGCATATGGCTCTTTAATTACCGACAAATTTTCCCAGGCCCCTGTTTTCAGGGTGGGTATTTGGATGATTCAGAGATGATCACCAGAGACTGCAACAATGGTGATTTCTTTTCTTTCTTTCTTTCTTTTTTTTTAATTTTAGGAGACCTATTAGAATATAAAATTTGCAATAACACTGTAACAATACTTGAAATAAAATACGTTAAAAAAAAGGGTGCCTCAGTGGCTTAGTTGGTTAAGCATCTGATTCTTGATTTCAGCTCAGGTTATGATCTCAGGGTCTTGAAATCAAGGCAGCCTCCCTGCCTGCTGTCGGGCTCCATGCTCAGTAGGGAGTCTGCTTGAGATTCTCTCCCTCTCCCTCTGACCCACTCCCCTGCTTGCATACACACATGTGCTCTCTCTCTCTCTCAAATAAATAAATCTTTAAAAAACGTTAAAATGATCATAATGTAAAAACTAATATAAATAGATGCTATAATTATGGTAATAAAAATACTTACCTTCTTAATCATATTTTCTGTTCACATTTCCATCCTTCAATGAAAACAGTAGGAGAATGTTGTTACTGTATTTTTTTAATGTGCTGTCCACATCAGTGAAAATAACTTGACCTTTAAAAAGCCAAGATTTTTTTTGACTTGTGGGCCATTCTGATGAATCCTGGAAGGCTTTTTTGGGGCGGGGTGTGTGGGGTGAATATGGTGGATGATGATTCAGATTTGTATAAAACTCTGTTTGGTTGCAGTTTTTCTTCCTCATTTTAGACCTTGAAGTTGGTCTACTAATATTTAACAAGATAATTGGTTGCAGTTTTTCTTCCTCATTTTAGACCTTGAAGTTGGTCTACTAATATTTAACAAGATAAAGTTTCTTCTACTTGCGAGAAATATTTTCTAGTTTCAGAGAATTTTGAATTGGCAAAGATTAGAAAGTAGAGTATGGATATGTTTGATTTATTTTATGGTTTGGAATCTTCACTTTATATGTATTGTTCATTTTTGTTGGATTCACATATGCTTGAGAAATTAGAGGAATCTCCTTCCCCCACCCCTCAACCAGCTACTTCTGCAGCTTCATAGGGAAAAAAAAAAAAAGGAAGAAGGAAAATCATGATCATGTTAAATACAGTTTTCTTTTTTTCTCTCCTTGAACACCTATTCTGAATTAATAGATTACTGTGCTGGCTGTTTGGTTGAAGGTTTTTTAATTGATTGATTGATTTGTCAGAGAGAGAGAGAGAGAGGAGAGCACAAGCAGGGGGAGCGGCAGGCAGAGGGAGAAGCAGGCTTCCCACTGAGCAAGGAGCCCAATGTGGGACTTGATCACAGGATCCCGGGATCATGACCTGAGCTAAAGGCAGATGCTTAACCAACTGAGCCACCCAGGTATCCTTTTTTTTTTTTTTTTTTTAATAGATTTTATTTTTTAGAGTAATTTTATCTTTAGAGAAAAATGCAACACAAAATACAGAGTTCCCTTATATCCTACAGTCTTTCTATAATTGCTTATTACTACCAGAGTTTTTTTCCCCTTATAGTTCCTTGGGACTTTTTATGTAGATCATACCATCTGTGAACAAAGACAGTTATTTTTTCCTTATCATTTATATCCTTTTTTTTTTTGTGTTACTGCATTAGCTAGGATGTCCAGTATGATATGAATAGGAATGGTGAGAGGGAAAGTCTTAGAGGGAAAGTATCTAGTTTCTCACTATTAAGAATGATATTTGCTGTGGGTTTTTTTTAGATTTTCTTTATCAGCTTGAGGAAGTTCCTTTGTACTCCTATTTTGCTGAGTTTTTATCATAAATGGGTGTTGGATTTTATCAAATTCTTTTTCTGTGTGTATCGATATCACATGATTTTTCTTGTATAGCATGTTGATGTGTGATGGATTACATTAAAAAATTGATTTTCAAACATTGAACTTGATTTATATACTTGGAATAAATCCTGTTTGGTTGTGGTGTATAATTTGACTTGCTGATATTTTTTGAGGATTTTTTGCGTCTCTCTCCATGAGAGATACTTGCTTGTAGTTTTCCTTTCTTGTAATGTTGTCTGGGTTTAGTATTAGGGTAATGCTGGACTCAGAACGAATTAATAAGTGCTTCCTCTTCTTTCTGGAACAGACTGCAGAGAATTGGTATTTCTTGTTTCTTAAATGTTTGATAGAATTCACCCAAGAAACTACCTTGGTATGGAGCTTTCTGCTTTGGAAGATTGGTAATTATTTACTCAATTTTTTTGATCAGTATAGACTTATTTGGGTGATCTGTTTCTTCCTTGTGTGAGCTTTGGTAGATTGTCTTTCAAAGAATTGTTCCATTTCATCTAAGTTGTCAAATGTATGGGCCTAGAATTATTTATAATATTCCTTTATTATCCTTTTAAGGATCACTAGTGATGCGCCCTCTTTCATTTCTGATATTACTAATCTGTTTCTTTTCTCCTTTTTTCCTGACTAGGGGTTTATCCATTTTATTGATCTTTTCAAAAAACCAGCTTTTACTTTGTTGCGTTTTCTCTTTTGTTTACGTATTTTCAATTTCATTGATTTCTGCTCCAATTTTTATTCTTTTCTTGTATTTTATTTGCCTTTTTCTCACTTTCCTCTGGCAGAAGCTTGGGTAATTAATTTTAGCTCCTTTTATTTTAATATATGACTCCAATGCTATAAAAATTTTCTCAGAGAAAATGCAGTAGTACATTTACTGCATTCCACAGATTCTTTTGTTTTATTTTCATTTTTAAAGTATTTCTTGGGACTTTTTCTTTGACTCATGTTATTATTATGTGTTAATTTCCAAATATTTGGGTATTTTCTAATTATCTTTTTGTTACTAATTTTTAGTTTAATTCCATTGTAGTCTGAAAGCATACTTTGTATAATTAAGGTGTGTTTTCTGGGCCAGAATGTAGTTTATCTTGATAAATATTCTCTTTGAGCTTGAGAAGAATGTGTATACTGCAGTTGTTGGATAATATAGTCTATAGATGTCAATTAGATCCAGTTGATTGTCAATTAGATGCTATTCACTTTTACAATATTCTTACTGATTTTCTGTGTACTGGTTCTGTCAATTACTGGTTAGAAGGACGTTGAAATATCCAAATATAATAGTGAATTCATGCGTTTCTCTTTGTAGTTCTACTAGTTTTTACATCATATATTTTGATGCACAGTTGTTAGGTGCATACATATAAGGGAAGTTACATCTTCTTGGAGAATTGACCCTCTGTCATTGTGTAATGCCCACCCCTTATCATAGGCTGGTAGTCTCTGTCTTTTAGTTGATGTGTTTAGACCATTGATGTTTAAAGTAATTATTTGTATACTTGGATTAGTATCTACCGTATTTTTAAACTGCTTTCTATTCCTTGCCCCTGCTGTTTCTTTTTTTGTCTTCTACTCTGTTTCTGCTTTCTCTTGTTTCATTTGAACATTTTATATGATTTTTTTTTATCATATCTTAGTATATCATTATACCTTATTTTATTTATTTATTTTTTTGATGTAGTGTTCCATGATTCATTGTTTGCATATAACACCCAGTGCTCCATGCAGTACATGCCCTCTTTAATACCCATCACCAGGCTAACCCATCCCCCCACCCCCCCTCCCCCCCAGAACCCTCAGTTTGTTTCTCAGAGTCCATAGTCTCTCATGGTTTGTCTCCCCCTCCGATTCCCCCCTTCATTTTTCCCTTCTTGCTATCTTCTTCTTCTTCTTTGTTTTTTTTTTTTTTTTAACATATAATGTATTATTTGTTTCAGAGGTACAGGTCTGTGATTCAACAGTCTTAACACAGTTCACAGTGCTCACCATAGCACATACCGTCCCCAATGTCTGTCACCCAGCCACCCCATCCCTCCCACCCCCCACCACTCCAGCAACCCTCAGTTTGTTTCCTCATGAAGAATTTCTCATATCAGTGAGATCATATGATACATGTCTTTCTCTGATTGACTTATTTCGCTCAGCATAATACCCTCCAGTTCCATCCATGTTGTTGCAAATGGCAAGCTTTCATTCCTTTTGATGGCTGCATAATATCCCACTGTCATTATACTTATTTTAAAATTTTTAGTGGTTGCCCCAGAGTTTGTAATTATACATTTACAACTAATCTTGGTTCACTTTCAAATAATATACCACTTCATGGGTAGTGCAGGTACCTTATTATCATAGAGTATTCCCAGTTCCTTTCTCCCATCCTTTATAACATTGCTGTCATTCATTTCATTTATCTATAAGCTGTGATCACTGAATATATTGTGCTATTGTTATTTTTAACAAGTTGTTATTTGTTAGATCAATTGAGAATAAGAAAAATAAGATTTAATTTTATCTTTATTGCTTCTCTAAAGCTTTTCATTTTTTTAATGTAATCCACCTTTTCTGACCCTTTGTAATTGGTCCAAAATTACAGTGCTTTGTAATTTTCCTTCCCTCTGAAGAACTTTTATTTTTATTATTTATTTATTTTTTTAATAGATTTTATTTGAGAAACAGAGAGAGATTGAGAGAGAGAGAGCATAAGCAGGGGGGAGGGGTAGAGGGAGAGGGAGAAGCAGACTCCCCGCGAGTAGGGAGCCCGAGATGTGGGGCTCGATCCCAAGACCCTGGGATCATGACCTAAGCCAAAGGCAGACACTTAACTGACTGAGCCACCCAGGTATCCCTGAAGAACACCCTTTAAGCATTTCTTGCAAGGAAGGTGAGTAGGCCTTCAGTTCCCTCAGTTTTTGTTTGTCATATAAAGCCTTTATTTCCTTTTCACTTTTGAAAGATAATTTTGATAGGTACAGAATTCTGGTTTGGTGGATTTTCTTTTAATACTTTAAATTTTTCACTCTGCTCACTTTGCTTGCATGGTTTCTGAAGAGGAAGTTTGATGGAATTCTTATTTTTCTCCTGTCTCGGTAAGGTTTTTTCTTCTTTTTTTCCTCTTGATTCTGTCCAGATTTTCTCATCTGTTTTTCTGCAGTTTTATTATGATATGCCTAAGTGCAAATATTATAGTATTTATCCTGTGTGGTGTGTTCTGAGCTTCATGGATCTGGTTTATTGTTTATCACCAAAGACATACTTTTTCTGTTACAGTGTTGTTGATTCGTAGCATTTCCTTTTGATTTTTTTCTTATCCATATCTCTGCTTACACTACCCACCTGTTCTTGCATGCTGTTTACTTTTTCCATTAGTGCCATTAGTATGTTTATCATAGCTCTTTTTAAACTCAGTGATAATTCTACAACCTCTGTTATACCTGAGTCTGGTTTTGAGGTTTGCTTTGTGTCTTCAGATAGTACTTTTTGCCTTTACAATGCTTTGTAATTTTTTGTTGATAGCTAGACATGTTATATTAGGTAAAACAAACTGAAGTAAATAGGCCTTTAGTGTGAGGTTTTATGTTTATTTGACCAGGAGTTAGGCTGTTTACTATATTCCATAGCAGTGGTGTCAGAGGCTAAAATTTGTAGTGTTTTTGTTTTTGTCTGCCCTGTTGTTTTGGGGTTTTGTAGAGAATTCTTTAATAGGGTCTGAGGCTTGCAGTTCTTTTACTTACATATATATATTTATCTATCTTAATTTTTTTTTGAGAGAGAGAGAGAGCATGAGCAGCGGGAGGGGCAGAGGGAGAAACAGATTCCCTACTGAGCAGGGAGCCTGATGTGGGGCTCTGTCCCAGGACCCTGAGACCATGACCTGAGCCAAAGGCAGCTGCTTAACCAGCTGGGCCACCCAGGTACCCCTAAAATCAAGAGTTGGATGCCTAACTGACTGAGCCACCCAGGTGCCCCACAGTTCTTTTAGTTAGAATGATGTGATGTGGTGGCAAGGGATGGCATTAGGTCCCAGTGTTTTACTGGGCCTGATTTGGTTATCTTTGACCCCATGTTGAAGGATAGAGGGGTTGGAGTTGGATATTTCCTTTCCCCCAGGTTGGTTAGATTCTGTAAAACCCTGGTTGGTTAGGCTCTATAAAATTCTAGTTTGTTAGACTTCATTAAATAGTTTTATTTTCAGGCAGGCCTTTTAAAGAGTAACAGAGCGTTCTGGGCATTTTTTTTTTTTTAAGATTTTATTTATTTTTATTTGAGAGGGAAAGACCGAGAGAGAGAGCACATGAGAGGGGGGAGGGTCGGGAGAGTCAGAGGGAGAAGCAGACTCCCTGCCGAGCAGGGAGCCTGATGCGGGACTCGATCCAGGGACTCCAGGATCATGACCCGAGCCGAAGGCAGTCGCCCAACCAACTGAGCCACCCAGGCGCCCCTGGGCATATTTTTAAGATGGTTACTTTTCCCCTCCCCCTTTTGGAAACAAGAAATTTTTCTCAGATCCTCCCAGTGAGAACCTGATAGGGGTTCTTGGAGGTAAAAAGTCAGGAATGCATGGGGACCTTTCAAAGACTGGGTTCCCTCTCCATTTTTTCACTTCAAGCTAGTCGACACAGAGCCTCCAGCAAATTGTCAATTAAAGTATTCCTATTGATCCTGGCTCCAACTGAGGGCTTATTATGTTCCTAGGCTTCTGCAGCTCCCACACTGTGATTTTCTGTATCTGCCTGTCTGTGTCTCTAGTTTTCAGGGTAGCAGATTGCCCTCGGAGTTCAATTCTCTGATTGATCTAAGAAGAATTGTTGATTTTCTTTTTTTTTTACCCCTTGGTTGGTCAGTTGGTCTTTCTTTCTTTCTCTTTCTTTTCTTTTCTTTTCTTTCATCTTTCTTTTCAGTAATGAGAACAGGAGTGATGAATTACAAGCTCTTTACATGTTGGACCTGATTGAAGATTATTTTTTATTCTTTTTGGCAATTTTGTATTGGTAAAACTTGGTATGATATCTTCTGTCTGATTTGACAGTATTTTGGAATTTTATTTCCTTCTGGCATTAGGTCTGTATTGTATTGTTTGAGGTAATGTATTCTAATTTGCAAGAATGAGTATAGAACTTTTTCAGAGGGAAATTGATCTTAGGACTGATTCTTGTTATTGGTGAAATGACTCATTCTTAGCCCAGTTACTGTTCTTCTGTTTGCAAGAGTAGTTTTGGGACAATGGCAACCTTTCCTTTGTTTCCTATGTTAATAGTCAGAGCTTCATTTTTATACTCTTGAACTAAAAAAAAATAAATTTTATTTTTACAGCCTTTTTGGGTGTAGGGTCATGTCAGGTTTCACTAATTTGCACTTATGGTAATTATACTGATGATTCTGGGAATGGTTATTAAAACCTTGTGCTGGGGTGCCTGGGTGGCTCAGTTGGTTAAGCATCTGCTTTCGGCTCAGGTCATGATACCAGGGTCCTGGGATCGAGTCCTGCATCGGCCTCCCTGCTCAGTGAGGAGCCTGCTTCTCCTCTCTCTCTCTGCTGTTCCCCCTACTTGTGCTTTCTCTCGCTCTCTCTCTCCTGCTCTCTGTCAAATAAATAAATAAAATCTTAAAACAAATTTATAAAAACAAAACAGAAAACCTTGTGCTGATGCTTTGGATATATGGAATTAATTGGATGGCTAATTCAGACTGGGTGTTATAATTTAATTAGTACATTGTTCACTAATTATTTTTATGAGCAGAGAATAGAGTAATAATGTTAATCCTTATATTTTCTGTGATGTGGTTAAAAAAAAAACCTTAATGTACATCATTAATTTAATGCTTAGATATCTTGAATTTAGTGCTTCAGTATCTTGGTGGAAGTATGAAAAGAGAAATTGGTCTATATTATATGTAAAATGTAGTTTATTTTCTTTTGGAAAAAAGTTACATTAAAAAAATCACTATGTTACAGGTATTTCAGGCAACTGTTTTATTAAAATAAGAGAATCATCCTTTATCCCGTAGTTTAACATGACAGTAGTTACCATGTGTGAGTATATGGGTCTTTTAGTTCTTTTTCTTTTCTTTTCTTTTTTTTTAGAAAAATATTTATTTGGCAGAGAGAGATAGTGAGGGCAGGAACACAAGCAGGGGGAGTGGGAGAGGGAGAAGCAGGCTTCCTGCCGAGCAGGGAGCCTGATGTGGGGTTCGATCCTAGGACTCTGGGATCATGACCTGAGCCGAAGGTAGATGCTTAACGACTGAGCCACCCAGGTGCCCCAGTTCTTTTTCATATATAGATTTTTTTTTTACATAGTTGTGATTATAATTTCTTTTTAAATTTGTGCTTTTTGTAGTGTGTTTTCTCATTCTGTATCACTGTGTTATTAATAGTAATGTTTTTTCATTGAGTGAGGCACTGTTAGGTTGGTCAGACTGACAGTTTATTCTCTTATCACTGTGATGAACCATGTGTGCATTTAGCTTTTCCATTTCTTTTGATTTAGCTTTTTAAAAAATTTTTTAAAATTTTATTATTTTTTTAAATTAGATAGGTTCTGTGCCCTGTGTGGACTTGAACTCATGACCCTGAGATCAAAAGTTGAATGCTCTACTGACTGAGTCAGCCAGGTGCCCCCTGATTTAGCTTTTCTATGTTTGTGCCATTTCCTTGCCTGGATTTTCACAAGTTTTAGTCTCTCTTTCTTTTTTTTTTTTTTTTTTTAAAGATTTTATTTATTTATTTGACAGAGAGAGACATAGCGAGAGCAGGAACACAAGCCGGGGGAGTGGGAGAGGGAGAAGCAGGCTTCCCGCCGAGCAGGGAGCCCGATGCGGGACTCGATCCCAGGACCCTGGGATCATGACCTGAGCCGAAGGCAGACGCTTAACGACTGAGCCACCCAGGCGCCCCTAGTCTCTCTTTCTTTTAAGGGATATTTTATGTTTTCTTCCCCAAGGCTGATTAACCTTTATTGGATCTTGAAAATATAATTTTTTTCTTAATATGATCAGAAAACAATGCTTTAGAACTTATATTGCCGCAGTGATTCACATTGTTCTTTTCTAAAAATTGAAATTTGTAACTAGGTGATAAAAATGATCTCCTAGATGTGTCAAGCTTGGTATTCTAGACTCTCATACTTAGGTTATAAATTATCTATAAAATAATTTAATATTTTATGTTGTACTTACAAATTGAATTTTTCCTTACTGATTTTATATTTGTGGGTTTAATTTGATGTCTTTGTTAGGATTCCTTATTAGATTTCTCAGCATTCTTCTGAGTTTTCCTCTACCCTATCACTTGTGTTTAGGCCTGAATTGAGTCTAGCCTTTTGAGTGGAAAGTCAGTAGTAATAGAAACTTCTAGAAACATTTAGTGAGTCTGATGATCCTGAACCCACTTCCTCACCCATAAAAGCTAGCAAAGGATTGTTTAGGACCTTCTATACTGCATATTCTCTTCTGGCTTTCTAAGTTGACATTTTATAAAGTATTTAGCTTTTTTTACTCTTGTCATCTTCAAGATATTTTACCATGATTTAAAAAAAAAATCATGTTTCTACTGAGACATAGGTGAACCCAAGGGAAGGAAAAGATCATGCAAAATTGTTGGGTTCATTTCATTTAAAAGCAGTAAAATTCCATAATTGGAATTTGTTCTTATTCTTTGCAATTTTTTCAGGAAAGATAGGATTTAAAAATATATATATCACTTAGGAATATCTGTATTGGTGTGGGATTTAAAGTGATGTATACAAGGATGCTCATCGTATTTCTTTCTGTCCTTACTCCTTTCTTTTTCCTAGTCTTGCCCTTTCTCCAACAAATTTAATGAACAACTACTATGATTTTGGGCACAAAATGATTAAGACCCTGCCTTCAGAAAGCTGATAATTTAATAGGTGAGCTGGAAATGTAAGTCAATAGTTGTAGTGTAGGAAGTCCCCTAATTTCCTATATAATAATATGTTCCCCAAAATGTGTTTGAAAATAAATATTCACATGGCAGAGGGGTGGGAGGTGTTTGGGTATTTCTATGGGGAGTTATTCCATGAAGCCAAAATGTGTCATTATAAAACATCTAGTTCTAGGTGCACCTGGGTGGCTCAGTTGGTTAAGTATCCAACTCTTGATCTCAGCTCAGGTCTTGATCTCAGGGTCTTGAGTTTAAGCTCAGTTGTGAAGCCTACATAAAACAAAAACAAAAACATCTAATTCTAGTTCCTGGGCATGTTGTCTCCCTTGGGACCAGGAATCCTATTTGGTGCACAACATCAAATGTATCTGAGTGGGATTGCTAGCTGTGCTTGAGCTGAGCAAACGGATCTTGGACCCAACCTTCTTGTAGAGAGGGGTGCAGCCTCTGGGATTTGAGCTCTGTTACTGGGATGGTAGGTATATGAAGCTGAGGGGAAGAGGGTCCTTCTCACCCTGCTGTGACAATATGAGCTGGGTACATAAAGGATGTCTCCCACTTATATATTTGATTACCTGGGATATCTTTTTGCAACCCAGCAATACCTATCGCTCTGCACTGTCTGAAGGGAGAAATCAAGGACTGTTGGAGATAGGCCTGGGGAAGAGTTAGGCCGGACAAGAGGACACCTATCCTGCAGGATTTTAAAATGATAGCTTCAGTCACCCCTTCATCCTTACCCATCCCAACTTTTGTGTATATGTGGCCAAGGCTTTGTCTGTAGAAGGACTGGGAAATGAGGTAGGAAGAGTTAATTTTTTTTTCCATCATAAGCCAGGACAATAACAAATGTTTACTTCAATTTCAGGGAGGCCTGGCTTCACACTTCTTCCACTCCTTAGCATTGTGAGCTATCAGAGCTTCATGCATTACCTCATAATCATTAATAAGATGATGTCTAAGAGACTGAATTTGGTGTCCTAAAGGTAGTTTAAGGGTATCAGTCTGTAGTGTGTGAAATGTGTTGAGTTGTGTGAAATTTAGGCCTGGTCTGCTTCGTGTGGTAAGTATAGTTGGTGTATCTGTAAAACTCAGTAGTAGCACATAGGGAGGAATAATAAATTGTGCCTAGAAGGTAATGAAAGGGCTTACACAGGAGGGAATACTCAAACTCTTTAGTAAATGGGTGGCTTTAAAAGAAGATCTAATACTGAAAATTTTTGCCTGGTAACACTGGTATCTTAAGACCTTACTCAAATCAGATGGGGCTGTGGTCCAGAATACATTATTTGGGACTGAGCTCTCTTGAATATCTTTATACCTTAATTCTTTCTACACAAAATTCAGTAACTTCTAAGCTGCCTTTAGTAAATTTTCACTGTGAATTATACATTAGATGATTAAATGTTTTTTTAAGTAGAACAGTTGTTCTATTTGAACTTTTATTATGATTCAGGTACTGTGTTGAATGCCTGAGACAGCTACAACATACAACATGAATTAAATCTTAAGAGGCAAAAGTCCAGAGCAAAGACAGAAATCTCTAAAATTGTGACAAATAGGGAATTGTGCTCTTACAAAATGTGCTTTACGAGAGTAGGGAGGGAGTGATGATATTCTCAGAGTGGAGAATTAGAGAGTTTGAGAATGGTGCTTGATAGAGATGACAGTTGAGTTGATAGCAGAGATACTTTGAAAGCTAAACTTCCAGTACCTGGTCTCTAAGTTTTCTTTAAATCTAGACTTAATTGGTTAAGTTACAGTCTCCCATAGCATTTAGTTACATATGTGTACAAGGAGAATTACTGCTTTTAATAAGGACTGTCAGATTTTGCATGGTTCAGGATCAATAAAGCAAAATTATATTTTCCTTGGTATATTATATTTACTAGTAATATAACTAATAAATACTACTATACTACCACTACTGTTCCTGTAACTACTTCTATCAGTACTATGATTACTGTTATTAGTACAGTGTTCTAATGCTCTTACCCCTTCTCCTCCTCTTTCCACTCCTACTACTACACTACTACTACTGGGTAATGCTTGTTTTTACTAGGAACCACTTTTAAGTTCTTTTTTTTTTTTAATTATTTTTTATTTTAAGTAATCTCTACATCCGATGTGGGGCTTGAACTCACAACCCTGAGATTAAGAGTCACATGCTTTACTGACTGAACTAGCCAGGCACACCTACTTTAAGTTCTTTATAGGTTTTCTTTTTTTTTTTAAGTTCTTTACAGTTTTAAGATGGGAGATTATATCAATTTTTAGAAGGGTTTTCAAGAGTATTAATTTAAAAAAAGTGACTATTTCACAGAAACTTAGTAAAATTATCCCCATTTTCAAAAAAGTATTCTGATAATTCAAGTTCTAGTTATGAGGGGTTATCCTGTGTTTTTCTTTGTTTCTTGATAAATATTATTATATGTATGATAATATGATTGAATTTTTATGATTAGATTTATTCCAAATAAAAATTAATCCTAAATATAAAGCTTTTTTCTACATAAGTATATGTTTTTTTGTTACTCTTGATATTTTTTTCTGGACATTCAGGTCAATCAGGGTGTTTAGAATTTCTCTAAAGAGCATAAGCTATGGAGTAAGGCAGATGTGGTCTGATTCTTAACTTGGATACTAGCTGTGCTTGAGTAGTTAATTTTATTTTTTTAATTTTTTAATTTTTTAATTTTTTAATTTATTTGACAGAGAGAGAGATAGCGAGAGCAGAAACACAAGCAGGGGGAGTGGGAGAGGGAAAAGCAGGCTTCCCGCCGAGCAGGGAGCCCGATGTGGGACTCGATCCCGGGACTCCGGGATCATGACCTGAGCCGAAGGCAGACGCTTAACGACTGAGCCACCCAGGCGCCCGAGTAGTTAATTTTAGATACTAAATTTCTACATCTGTAAAATGTAAATAAATAATAAATGCGAAGTCTTCAGCACAGTGCCTGGCATAAAGTAATGGCTCAGTAAATGTTAACTACTACTGTTAACTGAGTTAGGAGTTAGGTCTCTGGCCTTAAATGTGGACCTTGGAGACTGGGAATACCTTGGGGCCACCTTGAGAGCCCCTAAGTGGAGAAGACTGCCTATAAGATGACCTATTCTGGACATGCCTTTCTGACCTGAAACTAATCAAATGCTTACGGGCTTTGCTGAAAAATTTTTAAAGAACTCTAATATTGCAAAAACTAAGAAGAAACTCTTAGTATACATCTAAATTTTGGCATAGGATGAGGCCACAGGTTGGCTAGGTTTCACTATGATGTAAGCGTAATCATGGAGCAAGAGTTGATGAGAGAACCTTTTTCACAGCCTCTGGTCTGGGTAAGTTTGGCTTACTGGGGATAAGGTAGAGGAATCTGAACTATAGAGTCAATAGTGCCAAACAGGAGGGAGAGGTGTCCTTTTTTTTTTTTTAAGAAGTTCTAGATTTTTTAAAAAAAGCACCTTGTTTTAGATGTTATCAGGCATCAGAGGTAACTGATGAAGGTAGCAGAAAAGTCAGAGACACGTGTAGCTAAATCTAGGTTGTAGCTCCTATAATCTTTTTAGTTAGAGAACCAGGTCTGTAAATTGTTGAGAACCCTCTAAGGGGACTCCATGATGGGTAAATACTTGAGAGCTCTGATTTTACCTTGTCTTTCTTTTTGGACGGTGGAGGTTAGAAGTGCATTCATAGTCATAGAAACCTTTGTATATATGGTTACCGTTCTGAAAAGAGACATTCTGTCTTCCACTCCAGATAGTTATCTTAGATACTTAGATTTTTAGAACAATAATATCACTATGGTTTAGGTTCTGAGTTAGTGGCTTGAGGAAATTTGATACAGGCCATTACAGAATAGAAGATAAATCTCATTTTAAAAATATTATTTACTGTGCCACCAGTTAGTAGTGACTTGTAATATGGAAACATTCTTAAAAATCCTAGGAGAGTTGTACTTTCATGATAGTTTAATTTATTATGTGTACTTTGCATTTTGGGGGTTTAAAAAAAGTGCTACATGGGGAAGGGGATGGCTTAAAAACAAATTGGGTTCTTTTACGCACCAGTAAGTTGACAGTTTGACTAATTGTAAATGAAAGTGGAGTTATTACTATTTATTTATTTTTTAAATTAAGTAGGCTACACACCCAACGTGGGGCTTGAACTCCACAACCTGGAGATCAAGAGTCACATGCTCTACCAAATGAGCCAGCCATATGCCCCAAAAGTAGAATTTTTAATTGATTTAATTCTAGATTCTAAAGGATGCTTTACAAAACACCTAGTCTGTCAATCAGTAGGTTGGTATTTTTCATACATATTGTTAAGTTAAAAACTGGAATTTGTAGAGTGATAGTATTATACATGACACTTTATCAAAGAGATTAGTTGACAGCCTCATACAAACTCTTCCTGATCACTCAGTCTAAAATAAATATCTATTTTTTATCATTTCGTCTTATGTGTGACACTATGGTGTGTGTGTGTGTGTGCATGTGTTTGTATTTGTTTATTGACTATTTTCTTACCAGAATGAGATACCATGAGTTCTTTTTCTTTTTTCAATCAAAACATTTATTAAATGGTTAACTGCACGTGGCCTGAGCTGTGACTAGGCTTTGTTAAAGACTTGAGTGCCTGGCTAAAACCAGGAAAACTGCTGCCTCCTTTTCATGTTCATAGAGCAGCTACTGCTCATACTTGGGCCAGTCCTGTGGCCTGCAAAGGAGGGGATACATATACCAGAGCAGGATTCTGCTAAATGGAATGGGGCCCAGGGGTAAGGACACTAAGCCAACCCGTCCAGCCAACCCTTCAGGAGATATCCTGAACAACTAAAATAGCACATGACACAAAGTAGGTGGTCAATGGATATTTGATGAATGGAGGATTTTCTCTTTTCTTTCTTCCTTTCTCTCTCTCTTTTTTTTTTTGAGGGGAGGAGTGTCAAGGTTCAGATTTGAATGACATATAAGTAACTTTAAGTTACTCATTTTCATAAAGATGATGCTGGGAAAGTATATTTGCATAATAAAGGGATACATTTCAACATTTAAAAAATGAAGAATTAAGAACTCATTAGTTTTAAGGCTTGCTAGTGTTCATCATTGTAATCTGTTAAAGGAAAATATCAATTGTGATAATTACATTGAAAATACAAGAGAAATTTTGATTGGTAAAGTGATAATGTTTGTAATAAAAATTATAAATATAGTTAAAATTTTAGGAAAGCTTGAATACCATGAGATCTCCAAAAGTTAAAAAGTCAAAGCAGAGTGACGCAATCCCTGGCAGAAGTCCCTCCATCTGCGGTGTTGTGCTGTGGGAAAGAGAGATGGATTTGTAAATCCCAGAGTGTGAGGTTCTGCCTACCCAAAGCCACTACTGTGCAGAGACCCTGGGTGAAGCCACCTTCATCGTGTCTGACCAGGAGGCAAAACTGTCAACTGAGGACTTGGGGGTAAGAAGGCAGGAGAATATATTAAACTCAAAGTCATTGGACAGGATAGCATTGAGATTTGCTTCAAAGTGAAAATGACAACATATCTTAAGAAACTCAAAGAATTGTGCTGTCAAAGACAGGGAGTTCCAATGAATTCACTCAGGTTTCTTTCTGAAGGTCAGAGAATTGCTGATAATCACATTGCAAAAGAACTGGGAATGGAAGAAGATGTGATTGAAGTTTATCAGGAATAAACAGGGTCATTCAATGATTTAGATACTCTTTTTATTTTCTTTACTCTTAATCCTTTTTTATTTTTAAAAATAGTTCTTCTGTAATGTGGTGTTCAAAATGGAATTGAAAACCTGCACTCCATCTCTTTAAAACATCTGGTAATTTGAATTCTAGTGCCTGTTACTCATTATCACTTGTTTTCATTATGCTGAGTTTTAGTGATCAAACTTCAGCCCCCTTCATATTGCCCTCTCCCTTTAAAAAATTACATGTGTGCACAGAGAGGCCACCTTTTTCAGCATTGCTTTCACAGGCAATGTGAGTATTCATAATGACTTTCTAGTTGGCCCTAAAGTTCTAGCATATTATTGCTTCAGTCCTGGACTATGATTTCAGTGGGAAATGGAAGTTTTTCAGAGAACTGAACTTGGAAAAATGACCTTTCCTTAACCTGAAGCTACTTTTAAAATTTGCGGGTCTGGACCAGAAGAAGAGAAGTATCAGGCTGGAGTCAAGATGACAGAGATGGTGAGAGTAATGACTAACTCCAAAGATGGCTTCACTGAGGAGAAATTATATTAAGATAAAAGAAGTCTTGTCAGAAGATCCAGAGAAGTTCTAATTTTATTAGCAGTTAAAGTTATTCATGCAGTTGTGTATATAACAGAACACTGCTCTTTTTAATTTTATTTGTACTTTTTGGCCTGGGATATGGGTTTTAAATGGACATTGTACCAGCTTCATTAAAATAAACAAAGTGTTTGTAAAAACCATTAGAAAAAAAAAGTCAAAGCAGAATCTCTGAAGTAGACGTTTATTCTAGAATCTGAAAGAGAAAAAGAATAAAATTAGGTTATAAGTAGGCTAGGTGTTGACAAAGCAGGCCAATCTGAGGCTAAATGTTGTCAGCCAAGAACAGATGTTAGATGGAGGAACCCAGAAGTACTACCTTCAACCTACTGTTGAATTAGACTACATTGGACCTATCATAGACTCTCTCCTTAAGAACAGTGACTAAGTTCACGTTGTTCAGGGCTATCCCCAGTGCTCAGTATAGTTCCTGGCAATTTGTATGCTCTGCATAAAATTTTTTCTTGGAAAAAAAGTGAATTAATCTGTAGGTAGTAAATTCTGGAGAGCTGACTTCAGACATTTTTAGGGGTGTTGTTGCCATGGGTTTTCAGCCATAGCTGCTCCTGTATCATTTTTCTTCGAGTTTCTCTTAACCTTTTGGGGTGAAGGATCAGAATTTGTGCCTTTGGCCCTTGTTAATAATATGCTTTGAATTATTTTCTGCATTATTCTTATCTATAGCTGCACCCTTTTTTTCGTAAAAGACAGGGCAAGCTTCTCTTAAGTTCTGGTAGCTGAAATTTGAGTCTATGTCCAGTGTACTAATAGAAAGTCTTGTATTTATTTTCTTTTTTTCTTTTTTTATAAGGTATTTTTTTCTTTTTTTTTTTTTAAAGATTTTATTTATTTATTTGAGACAGAGAGAATGAGAGAGAGAGAGAGAGAGAGCACATGAGAGGGGGGAGGGTCAGAGGGAGAAGCAGGCTCCCCGCCGAGCAGGGAGCCCGATGCGGGACTCGATCCAGGGACTCCAGGATCATGACCTGAGCCGAAGGCAGTCGCTTAACCAATAATGATTGATTTAAGGGATTAGGAATGAGTCATCAATGCTTTTCTCTTGCAGTTAGTGATTTCAAACCTTTTTTGTGCTGGTAGCGATGAAAAATTACTTAGTCCTTGCTGGACATGAAGAAATTCAGAGTTGTTTTTGCTTGTATCTTCATGGAATGAAAGAGGTGGATTAAATTACCCTTTTACTAATGTAAATATGAAAAGAACTTAGTCTAGATTTTCTTCTAGGCTTTTATTTCACTTAGACTTTTTTTTTCCCCCAAAGATACACTCCTCTCATTTTAATGCATGTTAAAATTGGATGAGTAAGCTTAAATATGTTAGTGTGCCTCCCCTTCAGTCTCACTAGCCCTATTTTAAGTGCTCTGTAGCCACATATGGCTGGTGGTTATTATATTGGGCAGTGTAGGTATAGAACATTTCCTTCTTGCAGATATACCTGATATAGACATTTTCTCTTATAGAGTCTAATGATCCAGGTAATTATAATTTTTAAGGTAAGAGTCTCAGTATTTTTGGTAAGACATTTGTATTATGAAATTTATTTTGATTATTCTGTTATATCATGGATACGCCACTAATTTTTATCATGGATACGCCACTAATTTTTATTACTCTGTTTTAAAATGTCATTTTTATCTAATTTTGAGACTAGCTTCCATTTTGTAATATAATATAATGGGAAATTTTGATATAGTAACTAGAAATTGCCCTTACAGGTAACACAGAACATTAATCTTGTTAAGTGAGGTAATGAATATAACTGCGTGAAAATTCCTTTTAAGGCTTTTACTGTCAGTATTTTAGGAATGTAGAGCTTCCAAAACAGGCCTTTGACTCCTAATGTGTTTTGGTTAAACATGATAATGATTTTGTCAGTATAGTGCTGGCCTTACAAAAGTTGCTGATTAGATGTTAGTTCTTTTAGTACATAGATTTCATTTTCTAGAGCATGGTTCCCCAAACCAGATGATCATAAGAATTCCCTGAGGAGGGGCACCTGGGTGGCTCATTCGGTTAAGCGCGTAAGCATCTGCCTTCGGCTCAGGTCATGATCCCAGGGTTCTGGTATGGAGCCCCACATCCGGCTCCCTGCTCAGCGGGAAGCCTGCTTCTCCCTCTACCTCTGCCTGCTTCCCTTGCTTGTGCTTTCTCTCTCTGTCAAATAAATAAATAGAATCTTAAAAAAAAAAAATTCCCTGAGCAGCTTTTTAAAGATACAGATATCCAAAACAGATGTATTATATAGCATATGTATTAATAAAATCCTTTGTGTACATTCCTTAGTATTATAAACTCCTTGAGATAGAATTGTTGGCTCAAAAGATTGAACTATTTTTTGGATTTTTGATTCACAGGAACAAATTTCCTTCAGAAAGTTTGCACCAATTTATAAACTTTTCCTCACATTTTCTCTGCACTGGGTATTATTGAACTTTTAATATTTCTCAGTTGATTAAAAAGATCTCTTATTTTAGCTTGTATTTCTTTAATTATGAGTGAGAGTCAGCATTTTTCAAAAAATTTTTTTTAAATTTTATTTTATTATGTTAATCACCATACATTACATCATTAGTTTTTGATATAGGGTTCCATGATTCATTGTTTGCGTATAACACCCAGTGCTCCATTCAATACATGCCCTCTTTAATACTCATCACCAGGCTAACCCATCCCCCGAACCCCCTCCCCTCTAGAACCCTCAGTTTGTTTCTCAGAGTCCATAGTCTCTCATGGTTCATCTCCCCTTCCGATTTCCCCCCCTTCATTATTCCCTTCCTACTATCTTTTCTTTTTTTAATTTTTAATTTATTTATTTTTTAATTTTTAATTTTTTAAAAGATTTTATTTATTTATTTGACAGAGAGAGACACAGTGAGAGAGGGAACACAAGCAGGGGGTGTGGGAGAGGGAGAAGCAGGCTTCCCGCGGAGCAGGGAGCCCGATGCGGGGCTCGATCCCAGGATTCTGGGATCATGACCTGAGCCGAAGGCAGATTGCTTAACCGACTGAGCCACCCAGGCGCCCCCCTCTCCTTTTTTAACATATAGTGTATTATTTGTTTCAGAGGTACAGGTCTGTGATTCATCGGTCTTACACAATTCTTTTGATAATGCATTTTTTTCTCCTCCCTCTTTCTTTCTTTTCTTTCTTTTCTTTCTCTCTCTCTCTCTCTTTCTTTCTTTCAAATTGCCTGTTTTTGATATCTCTTCTTTCACATACCTAGGGTTCTTCATTCTGATTAGCAATAAGTTGAACGATAGGGCTAGAAGGCAGTGACTAAAAACAAGAATTGGTGTTCAGAAGGGTGGGGTGATTTTGGTTATTGAGCCTGGTACAGATATGGGCAAAATGTTAAATCTGTCACAGATCTGCAAGATTCTTTGTACATAGTTTCCATCTATTCTCTCATAAATGGTATCTTTTAGGAATGGTCCTTTTCAGTTTGACAGTGGAGGAATTGGATTTAAAATTTTCTTATGAAGAAAGGAAGTATTTCGCTACTATCATTTGGAAACTGATCATTATATTTGGTTCTGGTTGTTATTGGAATCAGTTTGAAATAATGCCATTAATAATGCCATCTAACACAACTATTTATTTTTGATTTCTTGCCTATGTATAAATATGATAGAACAGAAATCCCTTAATTATGGGGACCTTTTTTCTTTGTGTCTCTAGTGCTTCATAGTATCTGGCCCTGTAAAAGAAAACTCATTTTCTGTACTCACAACACTTCTGACACCAGATGTGTGGGTTTTCCATACCAAGCAATTCTTTAATTCTCGGAGGATACCAACTGAATAGTTAGCATAGACCCCAGAGGTTAAGGCCCAGTCCCACAAGACTACCCTCCACTTCACATGTCAATTGGGAGTAGTGGGTACCCAGGTTACCCACACTTCTGTCTGACTTGGCTACAAATTGGAGGGATCCCATGACTTCCTCCTCAGGTTTGATAATAAGCTATTATGGCTCACAGAACTCAGAGACACTTAACGTTTATCATCTTATTACAAAGGATATAATTAAAGATAATGATGAACAGCAAGATGAAGAGGTACATAGGATGAGGTCCAGAAGGATCCTGAGCACACAGAGTGGAGTGTGCCACTCTCCTGGCACATGGATGTGCTTATCAACTTGGATGGCCTCTAGGACCCATAGTTTAGGGATTTTTAACGGAGGCTTTATCACATAAGCATGATTGGTTATTAAGTCAATGTCCAACCCCTCTCTTATCCCTGCAGGATAGGGCATGGGGCTGAAAGTTCCAATCTTATGATCTGGGTTTGGTCTTTCTGGTGACCAGCCCCTGTGTTGAAGCTATCCGGGAACCCACCAAGAGGAGCCTCATTAGAATGAAAGATGTTACTATCAAGAAAATCCAAGGGATTTAGGAACTCTGCATGAGGATGTGTGCCCATTTGGGCCACAGACAACTGTGTTCAGTCTGAATGGGGGCTCACAGAGGGAGTGGGGGTGCTGCCACCAGCAAGAGTCCTTGAGAGTGTCTAGGGGCTCAGTTTTCCATGTGCAGAGGGAGTTGACAGCTTGTTACCAGGCTGAGGCTTCAAGGTTGCACAGGAGGATTGTGTTCTGTCTAAGTGACTGGGACAGCACTCCACTAGAAGTCCTCACCCACATGTCCAACACCACTTCGTACCAAGTCCCTACTGTAAACTGATGGAGAGCCTCTTTCTACTTCAGTGTCCCTTGAGTGCCCTCTACTGAAAAAGCTTAGCATAGTGCTCATGTTAAATTAGAATAGTTAAAGGAATTTTGTTGTTTATCACAAAACATATATTGAAAGATTCCTTCAGAGCTGGAGTCTCTGCATATGTGTCCATAACTGACACACATGGATAATACCTAAGTTTGTTAATCCAGTCACCTGTTGATGGACAGTTTTGGTTCTTTCTAGTTATTGGTTCCTATAAGTAAAGCTGCCATGAACATTAATATACAAGTTTTTGCATGGATATATATTTTGATTTCTCTTAGGTAAATACCTAAATGTGGAATAACTGGATCGTACATTAGTGTGTGTAAATTTTTAGGAAATTGCCAGATAGTTTTCCAAAGTGGCTATACCATTTTTTGTTCTTGCTGGCACTTCCCCTATATCTTACCAATATTTGGTATGGGTTATTCCTTTTAATTTTAGCCATCCTAATAGGTGTATGGTATTATCTCCTTGTGTTTTAATTTCCATTTCTCTAATGACTAATGATATTGAGTATCATTTCTTGTATTTATTTACCATTTGTATATTTTCCTTGGTAAAATGCTCAAATCTTTTACTTTTTTTTAATTGGGTTGTTTTCTGATTATTGAGTTTTGGATGCCTTTTTTTTTTTTTTTTGAGTTTTGAATCCTTCTTCTATATTTTTGATTCCATACTTTGCCGAGTTTTTTTCCTGGATTGTGGCTTCTCTTTTCATTCTTTTAAGAGTATCTTTTGAGGAGTAATAATTTTTAATTTTGATGAAAGTTCAGGCTATCAATTTATTCTTATATCCATCATGTTTTTGTATCTAAAATATTTTTGCTTAATGCAAGGTGATAAAGGCTTTCTCCTAGGATAGCTTCTGGAAGTTTTATGGTTTTAGTTTTGTTTTGTTTTTTTGTTTTGGAAAGTTTTTTTTAAGATTTATTTATTTATTTTAGAGAGAGCACGAGCACGGGGAGGGGCAGAGAGAGACAAGCAGACTCCCTGCTGAGCAGGGAGCCTGACAAGGGGCTCAATCCCCTGGATCCTGAGATCATGACCTGAGCCAAAATCAAGAGTCAGATGCTCAACCCACTGAGTCACCAAGGTGCCCCATAGTTTTAGGTTTTATGATTAGTACCATGTTGCATTTTGGTTTTTTTGTTTGTTTTGTTTTTTAATTTATTTGTCAGAGAGAGAGAGCACAGCAGGGGGAGTGGGAGAGGGAGAAGCAGGCTTCCCGCTGAGCAGGGAGCCTGACTCAGGGCTCGATCCCAGGACCCTGAGATCATGACCTGAGCCGAAGGCAGACACTTAACCAACTGAGCCACCCAGGCGCCCCTGAAGTATCACCTTTTATTTAGATTTTCAGTTTCTTTTTTTTTTTAAGATTTTATTTATTTGTTTATTTGAGAGAGAGAGAGAGTGCTTTCACGCGTGGGAGGACAGGCAGAGGGGGAGCAAGAGGGAAAGAATCTTTGTTTTTTGTTTTGTTGAAGATTTTATTTATTTATTAGAGAGAGAGTGCACATAAGCATGGGGAGTGGCAGGCAGAGTGAGAAGCAGGCTCCCCACCCGGCAAGGAGCCCATTGGGGGACTCTATCCCAGGACCCTGGGATCATGACCTGAGCCGAAGGCAGACGCTTAACTGACTGAGCCACCCAGGCATCCTGAGGGAAACTATCTTAAGCAGACTCCACGCTGAGAGTGGAGCCTGTTGTGGGCTTGATCTCATGACCCTGAGATTATGACCTGAGCTGAAACCAAGAGTTGGACATTCAACCAACTGAGCCACCCAGTTGCCTCTAGAATTTCAGTCTCTTTTAGCAGTGTTATTTTTTTTTTATGCAGATCTTTCCCAGATTTTGCCACATTTATCCCGAAGTGTGTTATATTTTTTATGCTCTTATAAATAGCATTATTTTTTTTAATTCTACTTTCCACTTGTTCATTGCTAATATATAAAAATGCAGTTGATTTTTATATCCTGTAACCTTGCTAAATTCACTTTTTAGTTCTGGTTGCTTTTTTGGGGGGGGTTGTTTTTTTGTGGTTTTTTTTTTTTTTTTTGGTAGGTTCCATTGGATTTTCTACACAGTCATGTCTTCTGTGAATGAAGAGAGTTTTACTCCTTTCATTCCAATTTATGTTCCTTTTATTTCTTTTTCTTGCCTGACTTCTTTGGCTAGACCCTCTAGTATAATGTTGAATGGAAATGGTGAGAGAGGACATTCTAGTCTTGCTTCTAATTTTAGCGGGAAGGCATCCATTCTTTCATAATTAAGTATGATGTTAATTGTAGATTTTTCATAGATCCCCTTTATTAGATTGATTAAATTCATTTCTATTTCTAGTTTGCAGAGATTTTTCAAATCAGGAATGGATATTGGATTTTGTCAAATGCTTTTGGGTGTGTGTCTATTGAGATGAGAGTTACTATTTATGTTTTAGCTCTAGGTAATGCAAGTGTCTGTTGTTATGTACAATTTTGTTGGCCTTTTTTTCCCCCGAAAATGACCTCCTCCCCTAAAAAAAAGTCAATTAATCTGCATGTATAATACCTGGGTTTTAAAAATATGTTATGTGCAGTATCATCTCTAATTGGTTAAAATATGAATTATAATAATGCTAATGGAGTCTAATTATTAAGCTGTGATGTGAAAAAAGAGAGAAAAATCTGAGAATTATCCATAAAATACATATCTACTAAAGAAATTTTGATTGAGTACAATTGTTTTAACTCTAAATTTATATTTAGCATTACTGAAGGGAGACAGCTATAGGATACGGATACTTAATGGTCTTTGGTAAGTGTTTAGGAAGAAGTGAAAAGAGTAGATGAATTACGTGAAGAAAAATTTAAAGCATAGAGGCTTACTTAAAGATTGAAAAAAGCAAGTAGACTTAACAGAAAACAAAGGAGTCAGAAAGAATGCAATTGTTTCTTATAGACAATAATTGGAGTTAAGGCAATGTAGCTGGTGGCTTTGGTGAAGTGGAAAGGATTGCCCTGGGATAATTAGGTTTAAATCCTGTATTTCCCACTTGCAAACTCAGTAAGTTTCTTAAACTAAGTTTCTGATTTCTCATCTATGGAATGAACATAAGAATATTTATCCCAAGGGTTGTAATGAAGATTAAATAGAATCAGTTACGTAAAAGTGCATAGCAGTATAGTTAGGCGCTTAATAAATGTTTGTCTTTATTATTTTTTTTAAATGACCAATAGAAGCATTACTTTTCTGTTGCCTATTTCCCTGGTGATTATGTATAGACACAGAAGTAGTGCCCACAGTTACCCTGAAACCCATTGAGAAAATAAAAACCGAAGCCAATTCCTGCTGTGTTGACCTCCTAGAACTTCTGATAGTTTGAAAGAAAATTAACCAGAGCACAGTGAGCATAAGATTATATTAGAAAATGTTCTGAAGGAGAGTTCTAACTTGAGGAAGGAGGGCAGAATTTATAGGGCATTAGCAAGAGGGGTTAGGCATAGTTCAACTAGTTTGGGGAATAGTTGGTCAAAGATGGCTCTCAGAGAATTGGTCTTGTAGATTAGTAGTCATTGGGCAGATTTTTTCAAGAAGTTTGAGGAGAAGCAGCTGTGGGGGTCAGTCAAGGATATGAGAGGATCAATGCAAAATTCTCAGGTTTTTAGTGTCTGCACAGATTTTTCAATCATTGGCTCTTCCAGTCTTTTCCTCCTGCACCCCCACCACTAGTATAAGGGCCCTTTATTCTGGTCATGATTTTAGACCTTTGTAGCTCTTGATCTCAGAGGTAATATCTTTATGAAATTATAAAGAACAGGAATTAAGTATTTTGTAGAACTAGAAAGTTCTCTTAGTCTTTGCTTCCTGCCTTCTTTGTATTGTGTTTTGGATTCTATTATGTCGGTGCTCTGCAGTAGAGGAAATGGTAATGTATGATAACAGTAGACATATGGCTGGTAGGGAGATTCAAATAGGGTTTTACAGCAGCTATTTTAGATGATGACACATCTTCAGCTTAAATTGCAATTGATTTTTTTTTAATTTTGCCTTATCTTTCTGTGATGATTCTAGTAGAAATCAAATGAAATTATTTTTGATAGCTGGTTTGTGAACATTGGTATTTGCAGCTAACCTTCCAAAGCCTACCTGTGCTTTCGGGGAGCTCAGCTTGTGACTAAATGGATCATCTCTTCTCTTTTATCTATTTAATGCCTTACTGGTTTCTAGCAGCTGGTACTTAGCATTGTTCATTCTTGAGTTTGGTGTTTCAAGTGATTTCTTTGCCTTTATGAGGTACTTTCTGACTATAGGTGAATCCATTCTCCTGTAAATATAATCTGTGCTTTGAAATTAAATGATCCTTGTCCTCTTTGAATACATAAATCCTTTTATTATCTGATAGTTTGCCTCTTGATTTGTGGCTTCCTGTGTTCCTTTTGTAATGCTTACTTAGCTTTTAATTTAAATACAAGGTTGCCTTAGTTAGCATCCAAGGAAGACTTTGGCCTATTCAGACATTGAGAAAGTATGAATATTTGGCCACCATATTTAGGATTATTGGGGCATTTCATAGAAGGGGAGGCAAATTTCTTATTTTTTCCTAATCAGGCTCACCATAGACCTTGTACTTTTCAAAATAGCTTGAGTGGGAAAAAAATACATGAAGGATGGCATATCTGCTATTTCTACATGGATGTACTTACCATAACTGTGAAAAATATATTTGAAATACTGTGAAGCTCTCAGGGTAAATGAGTCAGATATAATCAATATATTAGTATTGTCATGTATAGTTAAGCACTTTCCCGTAAATTATAAGAAAGTTATTTATGTTTTTTTGTTCACAGAATATCACAAATATTTCCAAAATGTAGCTTTCTTTTTTTGATATTCAGAGGAAGTTAGAGATAAGATTTATCTACAACTAAATAGTAAGTCACTGGTGAGAATATTTTCTACCTCGTATATTACTATGCTTCTTAAGTCTGATTCTTCTCCATTTTTAACATTTGGTGATATGATACAAATGTCACTATCATAGCTTTCTTTAATTTCCTGGGAAGTATCTTTTATAGCCTTCATATCTTTCAATCTTAGGAACTCTGAAAGGCTTCTTTATCCTTTATTTCTTCTAAAGAAAATATCCTCATTTGCTCTTTAAAAAAAAAAAAAAGGTTTTTTTAATTTATTTGAGAGAGAGAGAGAGAGCACAAGCAGGAGGGGCAGAGGGAGAAGCAGACTCCCTGCCAAGCAGGGAGCCCAAAGCAGGGCTCCATCCCAGGACCCTGACATCATGACCTGAGCCAAAGTCAGAGGCTTAACAGACTGACCCACTCAGGTGCCCCTCTTTATTTTCTCTTGATGTTTTTATAGAGATTCCTGCTACCCACGGAGAGAAATAAAAACATGCAATGTAAAATCTCAGTCATTTAGGACATTTTAAATATTAACAAATCAGTTATTTAAAAAGTTCCATGGATTTGTGATTTTTTTTAGTTGTTTTCAGCTTTATTGAGGTATAATTGACAAATACCATAAAATATTTAAAGCATACATGATAACTTCATATATTCTTTCTTAGTAATTATATAGTGCAGTGTTATCAACTGTAGTAACCATGCTTTACATTAGATTCTCACACTTTGTACATCTGATAGCTGGAAGTCTATACTCCTTTATCAACTTCTCCTTATTTCCTGCACCACCCAGTCGCTGGCAGCCACTTTTCTACCTTCTGTTAGTATGAGTTGGGATTTTTTTTTTTTTTTTTTTTTGTAGATTCCACGTATAAGTGATACCATACAGTATTTTCTCTGTCTTATTTCACTTAGTATAATGCTCTTAAGATTTATTCATATTGTTGGAAATGGCAGGATTTCTTTTTTTCTCATGGCTGAATAATATTGCATATATACAAATATATATGTATATGGATACATACACACACATACACATACACACCCCACATCTTTATCCTTTCATCTCTGGGTGGATACTTAGGTTGTTTCCATATTTTGGCTATTGTGAATAATACTGCAGTAAACATGGGAGTGCACTGGTCCTGTTTCCATTTCCTTAGGGTATATACTGAGAAGAGGGATGTCTGGATCATTTGGGTAATTCTGTTTTTGATTTTTTTGAGGAAACCTTCATACATTCTCCATAGTATGCTGCATCAGTTTACATTGCCACCAGCAGTGAACAAGGGTTCTCCTTTGTCCACATCCTCACCAACACTTGTTAAATTACGTTTCTTTTTTTGTGATAGCCATTCTAACAGGTGTGAGGTGATATCTCATTGTAGTTTGATTTGCATTTGGTGATGACTAGTGATGCTGAGCCACCTTTTCACATACCTGATAGCCATTTATAGGTCTTCTATGGAAAAATATTGTTTTTAAATCAGATTTATTTAATGATTGATTGATTGATTGCTATTCAGTAGTATGAGTTCTTTGTATATTTTGGATATTAACCCCTTATCAGGTATGTAGTTTGAAAATATTTTTTTCCCATTCTGTAGGTTTTCTCTTCATTTCGTTGATGATTTCCCTTGCTGTACAGCAGTTTTTTTTTTTTTTGGCAAAATGGTGGTTTTATTGAAGGAAGAGCTGCTGCTGCTCCCTGCTGCCCAGAACCTTTTTTAGTTTGACATTGTCCCATTTATTTATTGTGTTTTTGTCACCTTTTTGTGTTTTGAAATTGAAAAAATCCTTGTCAAAACTGATGTCAAGGAGATTACCTCCTATGTTACCTTCTAGAAGTTTTACAGTTTCAGGTCATTTTGAGGTGATTTTTGTCTGTGTTGTTTCATTCTTTTGGCTGTGGCTGTCCAGTTTTCCCAGCACCTTTTCTTGAAGAGACTATCCTTTTCCCATTGTATATTCTTGGCTTGTCAAATATTAATTGACCATATATGCAAGAGTTTATTAATTAACCATATATGCATGAGTTTATTTCTGAGCTTTCTGTTTCGTTTCATTGATTTGTGTATCTATTTTATTGCCAGTATTGTACTGTTTTGATTACTATATATAGTAATTTGTAGTGTAATTTGTAGTATAATTTGAAATTAGGAAGTGTGAGGCCTCTAGCTTTGTTCTTTCTCGAGATTACTTTGGCTATTTGGAGTCTTTTGTGGTTCAATACAAATTTGAGTATTGTTGGTTCTAGTTCTGAGAAAAATGCCATTGGAATTTTGATAGGGATTGCATTGAATTTGTAGATTGCATTAGGGTGTTTGGACATTTTAACAATATTCTAATCTGTGAGCACAGATTTATTTGTGATTTCCATTTATTTGTGTCTTCTTCAGTTTCTTTCATCAGTGTCTTATAGTTTTCATGTACAAATCTTTTACCTCCTTTGCTAAATTTATTCCTAAGTATTTTTTTGATGCAATTGTGAATGGGATTTTCTTAATTATTCTTTCTGCTAGTTTGTTGTTAGTGTATATAAACACATCTGGTATTTGTGTATTGATTTTGTATCATGCATTTTTACTGAATCTGTTGATTGGTTCTACCAGTTTTTTGGTGGAGTCTTAGTATTTTCTATATATAATATGTCATCTGCAAATAATGAGTTTTACTAACTCCTATCCAATTTAGATGTCTTATTTCTTTTTCTTGCCTAATGGCTCTGGCTAGAATTTCCAGTACTGTGTTGAATGACAGTGGTGAGAGTCAGCATCCTTGTCTTGTTCCTGATCTTAGAGGAAAAACTTTCAGCTTTTCACTGTTGAGTATGATGTTAGCTGTGGGCTTGTCATATGTGGCCTTTTTATGTTGAGGTATGTTCTCACTATACTCACTTTGTTGAGAGTTTTTAATCATGAAAGAATGTTCAATTTTGTTAAATGTTTTCTTCATCTGTTGAGATGATAATATGATTTTCTGGGGGGGAGGGCAGGGTGGGGAGGGGCAGAGGGAGAGAGAGAATCTTACGTAGGCTTCATGCCTGGTGTAAGAGCTTGATGTGGGCTTGATCTCACAACCCTGAGATCATGACCTGAGCCAAAATCAGGAGTTGGGTGCTCAACTGAGCACCCAGGTGCCCCAATATGACTTTTAATCCGTTGTTTTGTGTGTGGTAATACATTTACAGATTTACCTGTATTGAACCATCCTTGCATCCCAGGGATAAAACCCATGGTGTATGATCCTTTTAATGTGTTGTTGAATTCTGCTTACTAATATTTTATTGAGAATTTTTGCATTCATATTCATCAGGGATATTGCCCTGGAGGCTTCCTTTTTGTAGTGTCCTTGTTTGGTTTTGATTATAAGGATAATGCTGGCTTCATAAAATGAATTTGGAAATGTTCCCTTCTCTTCAGGTTTTTGGAAGTTTGAAAAGGATTGATAATAATAATTCTTTAAATGTTTGGTAGAATTTACCAGTTGAAGCCATCTGGTCCTGTGGGAAGGTTTTTGATTACTGATTAAATCTTTTTACTAGTAATTGGTCTGTTGAGATTTTCTCTTTCTTCATAATTCAGCCTTGGTAGGTTCCTAAGTTTCTAGGAATTTGTCACTTTCTTAGGATGTCCAATTTGTTGTATGTAATTGTTTGTAGTAGTCTCTTATGATTCTTTATATATGTGTGATACCATTTGTAATGTCTCTTCATTCATTTATAATTTTATTTGAGTTCTTTCACATTTTCTTGGTTAGTCTAGCTAAATGTTGTCTATTTTGTTTATCTTTTCAAAAAACCAGTTCTTAGTTTCATTATTTTTTCTATTGTCTTTTTAGTTTCTGTTTCATTTATTTCCGCTCTAATTTGTGGTCTTTTTTTTTTTTAAACTAACTTTGGGCTTAGTTTGTTATTATTTTTCTAGTTCTTTTTAAAATTCTTCTTTAGTTCCTTGATGAGTAAATTTATGTTGTTTATTTGAGCTTTTCCTTTTTTTCTTAATGTGGGTATTTATTGCTATGAACTTACCTCTTAGAACTGCTTTTCCTGTAGCCCTTAAGCTTTTATATTGTGTATTTCCACATTAATTTGCCCATAGATATTTTTTTTATTTCTTCTTGGACCCATTTGTTAGCACCAGTAGCATGTTGTTTAATCTTCACGTATTTGTGAATTTTTCAGGTTTCTTCTTGTAACTGATTTCTAGTTTGATATTATAGAAAAGATGCTTGATATGATTTATTTTTCTTGAATTTATTAAGACTTGTTTTGTGGCCTAACATGATGTATCCTGGAGAGTGTTCCATGGGTAATTAAGTATTCTGCTGATGTTGAGTGGAATGTTCTGTAAATTTCTCTTGAGGCCATATGGTCAAATGTGTAGTTTAAGTCCAGTGTTTCCATATTGATAATTCTTTCTAGATGATCTATCCATTGTTGAAAGTGGGGTGTTGAAGTTTCTACAATTGTTGTGTTGCTTTCTATTTCTCCCTTCAGATCTATTATTATTTGCTTTATAATTTTAGGTGCTTCTGTGTTGGGTAGATAAATATTTAAAAATGTTACAATCACTTGTTGGATTGACCCCTTTATCCTTATATAATGACCTTCTTTGTCTCCTCTTGCAGCCTTTTGCTTTGAAGGCTATTTTGTCTGATATAAGTGTAACTGTTCTTGCTCCCTTTTGGTTTCCATTTGCCTAGAATATCTTTTTCCATTCCTTTACTTTCAGTAATTATTGATAGATGTGGATTTATTATTGTCATTTTGTAATTGTTTTCTGGCTGTATTGTAATTCCTTTGTTCCTTTTATCTCTTTCTTTGTCATTTGATGATTTTCTGTAGTGATATGCTTAGATTTCTTTATCTTTTGTGTATCTGTTACAGGTTTTTACTTTGTGGTTACCATGAGGCTTATATAAAATATTTTATATTTGTAGCAGTCTATTTTAAGTTGGTAGGAACTTATGTCAAATGTATACTAATGCTCTCTGTTTTTAGTCTACCCCCATTCATTTTGTTTTTGATGTCATAATTTACATCGTTTTACCTTGTATATCCATTAACAAATTATGTATCCAATTATGTATACATTAACAAATTGTTATTTTTACTAGTTTTATCTTTGAGCTTTCATACTAGATTCACAAGTGATTTACCCACCTTCATTACAAATTACATTAATCTGAATTTAACTATGTATTTACTTTTACCAGGGAGATTTGTTGTTTAATTTGTTGTTGCTAATAAGCATCCTTTTGTTTGCAGCTTGAAGAAGTTGTCTTAACATTTATTATAAAGCTGGTCTAGTATCGATGAACTCCTTAAGCTTTTACTTTCCTGGAAAACTCTTTCTCTCTCCTACAACTCTGAAGGACAACTTTGCTGGGGAGAATATATTGGATTGGTAGTTTTTTCTTTCATGACTTTCATTCCACTTCCTTCTCACCTGCAAAAAGTTTTCAGATTCTGCTGAAAAATTTCCTGATAATCTTATGGTGATTCCCTTTTATGTAACATAAGTTTTTCTTTTGCTACTTTTAAGATTCTGTCCTTGTCTTTAACTTTTGACAATTTAATTATAATGTGTGTTGGTTTAGATTTATCTTGTTTGAAATTTTGTAGGATGTTTGTTTCTTTTCCTGTGTTAGGCAAGTTTTCAGCCATTATTTAGTCACATAGGCTTTCAGCCCCTTTCTCTTTTGCTTTGCCTTCTGGGGCCACATAATACATATATTGGTATATTTGATGGCGTCCCATAATTCTTTGAAGCTATGTTCATTCTTTTTCATTTTTTTTCTCTTTACTTCTCTAATTGGGTGAATTGTGCTGTCCTGTCTTCAAGTTTGCTGATTCTTTCTTCCACTGATCTAATCTGCTGTTAAATCCCTTTATTGAATTTTTCAGTTCACTTATTTAATTATTCAGCTCTTTGATTTGTTTGGTACTTTCCTATATTTTTAATCTCTTTGTTGAAATTCTCATTTAATTCATGCATTATTCTCCTGATCTTGGTGAGCGTCTTTTTGATCATTATTTTGTACTCTTGATCAGGTAAATCACTTATTTCCCTTTTATTAAGGTCTGTTTTGAGTTTTGTCTTGTTCATTTGTTTGTAACATATTTCTCTGTTTCTTCATTTTCCTTAACTCTCTGTGTTGGCTTCTGTGCATTAGATAAAACAGTCACATCTCCCAGTCTTGATGGAATGGTCTCCTGTAGATGATGAATCTTATCATTCATCCTGGCCCTAGCTCTTGGTTGTCTCTCAGACCTTTGTGATTGTCCAACCTGCCTTCTTCATGGCTCCCAATAGCTGAGAGTATGCCAAGATCTTTGTGTCCCTAAGTGGAGGATCAGTCATCGACCTGTGTGCAGGCTGAATGAAAGCTGGACCCTCAGGTAGCAGCTTTTAAAGTATGCAAGTAGATGTGTTCTAGGGAAAAAGTGGGATCTGGGTGTTTCTGTCTCCTCTGTCTGTTCTGAGCCCTGGGGGTTAGCCAGTTAAGAACTGTTTCTTTGTTTGCTACTGTCTTGTGGGACCTGTGAATGCAATCCCTGCAAGCTGTCAGAACCAACCAATCAAGGAGTGCATCCCCTAGGTGGTAGCCATAGTACTCATAGTACCAGATGTGTGTATAAGCTCCTTCCAGGAAGCTATTTGTGATTTGTAGTCATCTACTGGGAGAATGCAGAGATGGTGTCTGCTGGCTTCCCAGTTTTCATGGAGGATCGACATCTGTCTGCACATCTGTGCTAAATTAGAAGCCTCATCCTCTGACAGCAGCTTTTAAAGTATGTAAATAGGTCTCTTACTGGGAATGACTGGGAGATGGGTGTTTCTGTCTGCTCCCTGTGCATTGAGCCCTGGGGAGATAGCCACTTGAGAAGTATTTATTTGTTTGCTACAATCCTGTTGAGTCTGCTAATGCAAGCCCCACTGGCCACCAGAGTTAGGCTATCAAGGGGTATGTTCTTTGGGCAGCAGTTGCAAAAGCCAGGCACTGGATGTGTACACAAATTCCTTTCAGGAAGATACCAGTGAGTGGGAGCTGGGCAGAGAGAGAATGCAAAGATGGTGCCACTGGCCTCCCTGGTTTCTGGGGAGGATTTCAGTTTGTCCCTAGATGTGTGTTAAATGAGAAGCCTGGCCCTCAGGCTGCACAATTTAAGATATGCATATAGGTGGGTTTCAGGAAAGAATGGTAGGTGGGCATTTTTGTCTGTTGCCTCTGTGCTGAGCCTTGGGGGCATAGTAACAGTGAGTCTGTGGTGCCCACCAAGAACTGTTTCTTTGTTTGCATAGTTTTCTAGGTCTTGTGGACACAAGCCCCATTAGCTTTCAGAGCTAGATGTTTTGGGGGCCCGTCCCTGAGTTGGAAGTCTTAAAAGTGGCGTTAGATGTTGGGTCGAAACCCTTTAGTCTTTTTTTTTTTTTTTTTCTTAAGATTTTATTTATTTATTTGAGGGAGAATGTACACAAGTGCTCACACCAGCAGGGGAGGGGAGAGGGTAGGGAGAGGGAGAGAGAAAGAATCTCAGCATGGAGCCCCATAGGGGGCTCCATCTCACGACCCTGAGATCATGACCTGAGCTGAAACCAGGAGTTGGATGCTTAACCAACTGAGCCACCCAGGCGCCCCAGAAAATCTTTACTCTCCCAGTTGTGTGTTGCTGTGCTGGGAGTGGGGTTTATGGAAAGAGTGTTCAGTGTATGTTTTTTATCTGTCCTATGTGTAGTAGTCACACAGCTAGTTTCTAGATTTCTTTCAGAGGGACTTATTTCATGTTTAGATGTAGGTTCACTATGTCTCTGGGAGGAGATGAGTTCAGGATCTTGTCATCATCTTCAACTGGAATCAGAGTTGTGATTTTCACATGTTATCTTTTTGAATGAATAATTATTCCAGGGAATTAACAGAGACGCCAGTCATATCTAAAGTACAATACAAAGGTAGTCTTAAAAGGTATATAACTTCATTTGTATTGCTGCATGATATAACTCTTTTCAGTAAATATACCATTAGAGAATACAGTAGTTCCCCTTATCCACAGTTTTCCTTTTCACAGTTTTAGTTATCGACAGTCAACCATAGTCCAGAAGCAGATGGTCCTCCTTCTGATGTCAGAAGGTCAGTAAGTAGCCTAATGCTATGTCACAATGCCTATGTCATTCACTTCATTTTATCTCATCATGTAGGCATTGTATCATCTCACATCCTTACAAGAAGAGAGGTGATAAGATATTTTCAGAAAGAGAAACCACATTAATGGTATTTTTATTATAGCATATTATAATTACTCTATTTTATTTTTAGTTATTGTTGCTAATTTCTTACTGTGTCTAATTTATAAATTAAACTTTATCATAGGTATACATGTATAGGAACAAAAATAGTATATAGAGGGCTTGGTGCTGTCTGTGATTTCAATCCACTGGGGGTCTTGAAATGTATATATACCCTGTGGAAAAGTAGGGGGGACTACAGTATGTTTTGAATGATAGCAAAAGGCTTGTGTTGTTTATTGATATCATACATATATGTAATTTGTGTCATAGACTGGTCTCATAGTTACATAAAATAGGTGGCATGGGGAAGGAGAAGAAACATAAAATGAGAGTTTCTGCAAAATTACAAAAGGAAAGAAGTGCAGTCTACTTTCTAATGTACTTTTTGATGTTAAAAAATTAAAAATTCCAAAACCCAACCAAACTAGAAAGCTTCTTGGACTTATATAACAATTTTTATCTATTAGTTGCAGAGCAAAAACAATAGGAAATTAATTTTATATAAAAAATAGCTTTTAACTATGAAGTCCTCCTATCATTGTTCAGTTCATTAAGCCTACTTTTGGTTATTACTTAAAAAAAATGTAATTAGTCAGTTTCAAGAAAGCTTCAGAACAGCTGTAATTACAGCTGCAGATTTAGTCAAAATAGGGGTTTTTAAAGGCTCCACTCCCTTTTTGCATCTCTTTCCCTCACCCCAAGTAACCCAAATTTAGTTGTAAAAGTTTTGGTGAGCTCAGGATTCCCGAAACTGGAGTGCCATATGTTTAACTGCATGCAGATGTGATGATTATATGTGACTCTTCGTTAAGGTTTTCGGAACCTTTTTAGTTTTACTGCTCTATGCACAGTTAAATGATTTTTATCAGCTTGTTTCTGTATTTAATTTTATAGATATATGTGTATTCCAAACATAGTTTATTGATTTTTATCAAGGCTCAGGCATCTGCTAAAACTACTTAGGGGGATAATAGTTTTTAAGTTTAAATTTGAGTTAATGCTGCTATTATTACAAGTTGACTGGAAATCTGTAAAACCTTACATCTATGTTTTTCTTGAAATTTTACTTCAAATTTTTTTCAAAAATATTTCTTCAAATTTTACTCTAATAGGAAATTGACTTTAACCTTGTCTAAAAACAAATTTGATACAGCTCTTAATTATTGGAGAAAGTTCTATTATGATAAATCAAAAGTTAAATATACATCCTTGTTAGTGCTCCTCTCACTCTTCCTTCCTATAGCTTTATGATCTAGGGATATGGATGTCATTCTGAGGTCTGGTTTTCAGTTAGTCAGGGATTGGCTATAAGGGTTATGAAAAACTATGGCTAAGAGCAAGGTTTGGGGCCAAACTCCCTATCTCAATTAATTGCCATCTCCTTTGCAGATGTTAGTTATGCTGAATGTCAGTCATGGGCTACAATAACTTAACTTGGATTCTAACCATAATTTTGCAGTGTTGTATTCTCAGAATTTGTTTAAAAATTGTAGTAATTTGTGGTTGAATCACACATAGGGATATTCAAGAAGTCTTCTGCCAAAGTTAACAATTTAACACTTGTAGGCAGAAGAGCAAATGAAACCTATCTATATGTATATACTACCATGTTCAAAGGGATAAGTTTACAAAGATATATGGTTCTTACCTTCAAGTACAGTAGGTAGAAAAGATACAAATATGTGCATTAGTTTAAGAAATCAACTTTTAGAAGTGCCTGGGTGGCTCAGTCAGTTAAGCGTCTGTGCCTTCAGCTCAGGTCATGATCCCAGGGTCCTGGAATCGAGCCCCGCGTTGGGCTCCCTGCTCAACAGTGAGTCTTTTTCTCTCTCCTGTTGCCCCTCTGCCTGCTTGTGCTCTCTCTCTCTTCTCTCTCTCTCTCAAATAAATAAAATCTTAAAAAAAAAAAGAGAGAGAAATCAACTTTTAGAGGGTAAATAAACTTGGATTTAAATCTCCAGACTCAGGAACTCTTTAGATCTTAAAGAAATTCCAAAGCTCTAGACCAATTTTCTTCTACATGAGGAAACCGATTCAAAGAAGTTGAGTGAATTACATTAAGTCATTGATTAAATAGGAGATTTATAGGACATTCTACAAATGAACTCAGGAGCAAGTTAACTTTGCTCTTAGAATCTTGGATGTCAGCTAATGTCGATTGATTGCTCATTTTTGGTACTTTTAGAGAGAAACTGCTGGTTCTTTCCTCACATGAGTCTAAGTGGGAGTATCAACAGAATGTGGACTTATATAGTAGGTTATTTTTAGAGGGATAAAATTGAACAAAACCCATTTCAGAGAATACTGCTGAATTCAAATGAATAGTTAAATACATTCATTAAGACAGAATAAAGAACTGTATTTACAAAATTACATAACTTAAAACATAGATTGGCTTATTTGAGATTGAGTATAATTTTGATGATGAAGATACAACTAATTATGTGAAAATAAAGGAAGAAACAGAAACTATTAGGAGGGAAAATAAAACTGAAGCTTTAAAAAGATAGGAAAAATGAAATGTGAAAAGCAGTTTAATTTTATTTAGGGACTGGCTATCTATTTACCTTATTACCAAAACTTAATGTTGTCACTGTCTCTTCTTTCGTCTTCCTCCTTCCTCTGCTGGTTCCCTCTGAAAAAGGCGCTAGTGTGGTGTGGTGTGATGTGGTGTGATACAGTTCAGTGCAGTTCTGGGTTTGTCACTGATGACCAGCATAGTCTTGGATTTAAAGTTTGTGTATTTAAGACATACAAAAGTGAATAATTTTGAATTACTTTGACTTCTGAGCTTCAGTTACGGTACTTCATGAAAAATGAGATTAGGTCTTGGTTGTGACTATAAGATTGTTGGGACAATCAAATGAAATCACATGAAAATGTTTTAATAACTGAAGACTTCACAAAGGTAAATAATGTATTTTTTGTAACTATAGATTCAATCCAGCTTGACAAATACTTGAGTGTCCAATAGGTCAGAACCAGGGTTGTAGACTTTTGAATTCACGAAGATAGAGTCCTTGCCTTTAAGATACTTTCTGTGTAATTTGGGGAAGAAACAAAATATATAATGCAAATGTCTGTAGTGTATGACAGAATATGAAAAGGGTAATGAGAGGTTCAACTGACCCAGATTGTGGCTTAAGTTAAAGAGCTACCCCCCTGAATCTGCTCGAACGAAGTGCATGAGACGCGGTATGCCACAAGTGACAGAGTATTTTGACCTTTTCTTATATATCTTCTGCTTTTTGAGCCTTTAAGTAAGAGTGGGCAGATTTTTAACTTGCATTACAATGTGGTGAAAGTCTAAACTTGGGCTCTTTAATATTTGCAGATGGGAGCTTACTGGTTTTTTAGGTGTACAGACATGAATCCGTAGCTGAGTCAAAGTGTCACAAAGAATGTATAATTTTAGATTTGATGAGTATTGTCAATGGGATAGGTTCTAGATTTTAACATCCGGGTTGGATCCCTTGACAGGGACATAGAGAACGATTAAAGGGAAGCTTGAGGAACATCTGTCCAGCCTCCTTGAAGATAACTTTTACAGGGTCCCAGAATTAGCTTGACTGTTTCTCATAGTGAGGAATCTTTCTGTTATGTGATGACGTACACTTTCTTATGTGCTGTTGTGTTTGGAATTCTTTGTTTTTGTCAGACCAAATGACCTTCTGCTCCATCTACTGCTCTGTGTTTTTTTACATTTTATTAGATACGCTACAGGCTTGAATAAGGAGAGAACCTATTGATGGGGCAGCCAGAAATAGAAGAGGAGAATGATAGGTTCAGGAAACAAGTCAAAAAAGGAAATAATAATGCTAGTAACTAATACTTATTAACATTGAAGTTCCAGGTCCTGTTCTAAATGCTTTTCTTTTATTACCTTACAACAACATATGGTATTGATATTTTAATAGTAAATAGTAATTAAATGAAATATTAATTTAATGTTAAATGGTAATATTTATCCTTGTTACAGATAAGGGAGCTGAGCTATAGTGCTTTGCACAACGAGAGGCAGGGTTCATACTAGGCGTATTTGATTCTATACACCAAACTAACACTACCACATACTGCTTGTTAGAGATAATCTGGAGGCCCTTTTAGGAAAAATTCTCAGCCTCCTCTTCTCTAAGTACAGTACTCATTAAAGTTAAAAGATGAATATTTTAAGGCAAGTAACTTGGTTGGCAGAGGTGGGGTAGAGGAGGTGAAATATTATAGAATTTATTCAACATTTTAAGACTGAATGAAGTTATCAGAAAGGAAGGAACCTGAATACGAATATAATCTACTTTGCAAATCAGGGAGAAAGGAAATTTTGGTTAGGCTATTGTAATGACTAGACTTTATGATGCTAGATAGTCATGAAAGGTTGACGTAGAAATAGTTTCATAAGAGCTTATGATTGATCACTAGTTTGTAGACCAGCATCATCCAATAGAAATATAATGTGAACCATGCATGTAATTTTACATTTTCTGGTAGCCACATTAAATAAGGTAAGAAGAAACGGGTGAAAGTAGTTTTAATAATATATTTTATTTAACCTAATATATTAAAAATATTACCTCGACTACCAATTAATATAAAAATATCAATGAAATATTTTGCATTCTTCCTAGTAAGTATGAAATGAGTGTGTATTTTACACTTAGAGTTTCTCAGTTCAAATTAGCCATATTTCACATGCTGAATGGCCACATTTGCTACTGACTACCTTACTCGACGGTGCATTTATGTACCATTAAAAGATAAAAGATTGGTTTCTCTTGTTATGTTCATAAAACATTTCTGATTGAATTACAGATAGATAGTTTATACTCCCTCTGTGTATAACACACAAAGAGTGGAGGTTGATCTGGGGCCAAAAAGACATCACTCACTATTCAGTTGTGTCTAGAGAATCTGCTCAGGAGGGGAATATATTTTTAATATTTAGTAAGAAGGGATGGGGAAAGATTTACCAAATGTTTAGGCTTCCTGCTGTTTGAGGTTCTGTGGGTGTTACATAGTTAGAGGGACTTCCAGGGGACTCCAGAGAATTTCTGCTACGTCGTAAGTGCTGGGCTCTGGTTTTATATAAAGACTACAGTGCTTTTTCTGTAGACAGAGCTGTGGAGGAGAAGCACACAGTTCTTACTCTTAAAACATGGCGTTTGTTAGTGACTCTGCCTGGAACCCTTCACAACCTCACTAATTTGCTTTTTGTGGGATTTAATGTTTACGGTTACATTCCTCAGGCAGGAATTTCTAAATCTGCCTTTTCCTCCAAAAAAAAAAAAAGGCTATATCTAATTAAATTTACCACTTAAAAATGACAAAATCATAATTGGGACACCTGGGTGGCTCGGTCTGTTAAGCATCTACCTTCGGCTCAGGTCATGATCCCAGAGTGCTGGAATCGAGCCCCACATCACAGGGGCTTGCTTCTCCCTCTCCTCCCCGCTTGTGCTCTCTTTCACTATCTCTGCTCTCTCTCAGATAAATAAATAAAATGTTAAAAAAAAAAAATAAATCTTTCATAATTGTAAAAGTGTAATATGCATTCTTTGTAAAAATTTGGATAATAGAGATACCTACTTTTATGTGTTTTAATCAATGGATCTCCAGCAGAAGGAAGCATTATCGCTTTGGTTCCTTCCTGTAGTGCTGGGGTTCCTTGAGCTCTGTAGCGTTCCAGTGAATCAGAACCTCTTTGGTTTGTATGGGAGAGGTATTCTCTCCTTAAAGGAGAGGGTGAGCAAATGGGATATATTTGTTCTCCCCTGGCTGAGTTATATTTGTATATTGTTCTGTATTATGTATCATATTTTATATTTAGCTAAGAGCTTAATTTTAATGCATTTAATTTCAAAACTTTCTAGAGAGTTACCTACAAATTGTAAGGTTTATAAAACTAAATAACAGCCACAAGACTTATATTAACTTGTTGAGAGTTACCAGGTTAAAATATAAGTTCTGCTCTGTGCAATTTTAACAGAATAGAATATGCTTTTATCATTAGTAATTTCCATTTTCTGAATTTGTAGTTTTGGTGGTTATGTAGTTTGGTGGAGGTTATCAGTGTATACATATCTTTTTTTGCATGACTAATTGTATTTGTTGTGAATGTGGTTCAAGTGGGGGAGGTTTGTGGAAACCATTGCTTACCATTTTTAGAGGTAGCTGGTTGGAACAGGCAAGCTAGAAATGTACTTGGGAGAAAGAAAATGGTGGCCATTTGGGAGGCACTGAGATGAGGGGAAAACAGATGCTTTGAGAAGAGGTCCAGAATATTTTAAAAAATAAATGATTCATACAGAAAACTTAATCATTAGGAACATAAGCAGATTTTACGAAATTTGAGTAGAAAGCATCATGAAGGAGAACTTTGAATTGCATATTTATTATGTTCATATTTTGTGTGGATAAAATATAGAAGTCTCTGGTTGTTTTGAATTCATCCCCTTGTAGCTTCTTATACTCTTAACTAAGGATTATAGCCCTTAGATGTGGGAAGTCATGAGACTGAGTTTGTAATGTTTTTGAGTTCAACAGCTTTATGACTTAGACTGGATTTTGTTTACCTGCCTATATTCATATTGTCTGCTGGAATGTTAACAGTCATACTGACCCCCATTGTGGAGTTATTGCTAATTTATAATTTTAAAGTGCTGTGAAAACATTAAATGCTCTTTAAATATTAAGTATTGTATTTATTAGTAGAACATTCCATAATATAAAGTAGTTCACTCGTTAACCTGTACTTAATTTTGCTTATTATAATTACCTATCGTTAGCCACCCATCATAGTATATACCTTTCAGTTCTTAGTCATATAGGAACATTTGTGAGACATGCTTAGGCCATGGTTGACCCAGGGATGATTCAGGAAAATTCTTCTAAAGTGTAGTTATGACTATGGAATGGTTTTATACCTACTGTTGTTCTCCTGCTGTTTCTGGAAGCTAGCCTAAGTTAAAATAAAGAGTTCAGGTTTTGGAGTCACAGGTATCATCTTGAATCCTTTCTCTGCTCCTTAACTATCTCTGGGCAAATTACTTGCCCAGACAAGTTATTAAACCTTAATTTCCTCAACTGCAACTTGGAAATAAGTAACAACCATGTCTTGGGGTCATTATGATGACCCCCACAAAATAATCTCTTACTAGGGATAATAGTAGCTTACTGTTTTTTCTTCTTTTTAAAATTTATTTATTTATTTTTAAGATTTTTTAATTTATTCATTTGAGAGAGAAGTGCAAGTGAGTGAGAGCATGAGCTGGAAGGAGGGAGAGAGGCAGAGAGAGAAGCAGACTCCCCGCTGAGCAGGGAGCCCGACACTTGGCGTGATCCCAGGACCCTGCAGGGATCATGACCTGAGCCAAAGGCAGACGCTTAACGACTGAGCCACCCAGGTGCCCCTCTTGTGCCCCTCTTCTTTTTTTTTTTTAATAAAGACTTTTTTTAGAACAGTTTTATGTTCACAGCAAAATCGAGAGGAAGTTATAGAAATTTGTCTTATATCATCTGCCCCTACACATGCATAGACTCTTCCATTATCAACATTCCCCACCAGAGTGGTACATTTGTTTTAATTGATGAACCTACATTGACATATAATAATCACCCAAATCCATAGTTTACCTTAGGCTTCATTCTTGGTGTTGTACATTCTGTGGATTTGGACAAATGTATAACATGTATCCATCATTATAATCGAGAGTATTTTCACAGCCCTAAAAATCCTTTCTCCTTTCTACCTATTCATCTCCCCTGCTCTTTCCCTAACTTCTACCTGTGGACAGCCCCTGATTTTTTTTTTTATACTGTTCGCATAGTTTTGCCTTTTCTAATATGTCATATAGTTGGAATCACACAGTATGTAGCCTTCTCACATTGGTTTCTTTTCACTTTGTTTCCTCCATGTCTTTTCATGGGTTCATAGCTCATTCCTTTTTTAGTGCTGAATAATATTTCATATGTATCAAAGTTTACTTTTTCATTTACCTTTACTAAAGGACATTTTGGTTGCTTCCAAGTTTTTCAGTTATGAATAAAACTGCCACAAACATCCATATGCAGAGTTTTTGTGTGGATATTAGTTTCAGCTAGCAGCTAGTTTAATAAGCATTTATTTATCTTAGAAACTGTTATAGACTTTACATGCATCTGTAATAGATTATGTAAAGTTCATGGCCCATAGTAATATATGTCCAACAACTGGTTGCTATTATTTCTTCTCTCTGTTAGTTCCGAGCATGTAGTTTAATCAGAAGTCGAAGCTGTTAAGATGAGGGATAGGAGTGGGTAGTCTGATCAGACCTAAAGGACTTATAGGGAAGTTGAGAGTGGTTTGAAGATGAAGTATATATGAAAGTGTAATTTAAGGATAATCTGCATCATAATTACTTAGGAAGTTTGTTAAAATATATAGTTTTGGGTTCATCCTCAGAAACTCAGACTTTATGATTCAGAATCTCTGGTCATGGGCCTGTGAGTCTACAATTTTATGAGCTTAATATGTAATTCTGACTGACATTGAAGTTGAGAATCATCTTTTTAAGTTTATTTTTCCTGATGAAAAAATGATTCGAGTGATTTTTAAATAGTTATTTTTCTTTGATACAATAGGTTTTCTATTTTATTGGTGATGGAGGTAGTAAATTTTTTTCATTTAAATTTTTATACATGCATAATAAATACGATTTTTCTGTTATGAGGGTTGGAGGAGTAGTGATTAGTCATTTGACTCATTTAGTAAACATAACTTATTTGAGGTATATTTTATTTTGTCATAAATAGATCATATTTTACTTTATTATTCAAATGTCTTTTGGAATAGGGTAGCAAAGGAAGGTAGACTGAGAACACATACTATTACGAAGATAGGTGGACAGAGGAAGAGAGTGGTTTTCTGGTTTTAACTAGAAGGAAAAAATAACTACAAATAATTTACATAACTAATATGGATAATTAAAACCTGATGGAAATTTTCAAGGAGTTTTGGTATGGGTTGAGTTTTTTGTGTGGGTTGAGTTTTTTGGTATGGGGAATTTTCAAGGAGTTTTGATATGAGTTTTGTTAGTCATATTAGTTAATGAAAAGAGTCATATCAAGAATACTCCACTTCTGGGGCGCCTGGGTGGCTCAGACGGTTAAGCATCTGCCTTTGACTCAGATCGTGATCCCGGGGATCTTGGGATCGAGCCCCACATCGGGCTCCCTGCTGAGCAGGGAGACTGCTTCTCCCTCTCCCTCTGCCTGCTGCTCCCCATGCTTGTACTCTCTCTGTCTTAAAAAAAAAAATCTATGGGGCGCCTGGGTGGCTCAGTTGGTTAAGCGACTGCCTTCGGCTCAGGTCATGATCCTGGAGTCCCGGGATCGAGTCCCGCATCGGGCTCCCTGCTCGGCGAGGAGCCTGCTTCTCTCTCTGACCCTCCCCCCTCTCATGTACTCTCTCTCATTCTCGCTCTCTCAAATAAATAAATAAAATCTTTTAAAAAAAAAAAAAAAAAAAAAATCTAAAAAAAAAAAAGAATGCTCCGCTTTGTGTTTTTTGACACTTGCTTTGCCTTCTAAAAACATGCTTCTTTTGGGTATTGTCAGTGTTGGCTTCCTGCGACTCTTACTCCATTCGTTGGGAAATCAGGTTGCATCCTACTGTGCTACACTTGGACATTAGCTTTCTTTCTTTTCTCTCTCTCTCTCTCTCTTTTTTTTTTTTCTTGAGAGAGGGGAGGGGAGGGTGGTGCAGAGGGAGAGGGAGAGGGAGAGAATCTTAATCAGGCTCCATGCCCAGTACAGTACTCAATCTCATGACCCCAAGATCATGACCTGAGCTGCAATCAAGAATTGGACACTTAACTGACTGAGCCCTCAGGCTCCCTGAACCTCAGCTTTCGTAGATTCTTCAGGTAAAACCTTACCCAAATGAACCAATGAATTGCTTCAAGTCATAGTTTTACACTTAGGTGTTTAGAAGAGTGTATTTCAGTGAGTCTTTGGTATTTTTAGTCCTCAAATCTTTCTGGCTCCAGCATCCACTTTAATAGCTCTTATGGGTTAAGCAACTCTGTTTTTTTAATACCTATAGTTTTGTTCATTCTCAGCAACTAGGTCACTAGAACTTTGTCATTGTTAATGAAAAAGGTACTATATACTTTTTTTTTTTTTTTAGGAGTATGTTTGGACTGAATGAAGTTAAGGCATCTTAGAAATTGTTGCTTTGCTTTAAATACTCAGGATATAATTTTGCATATTTTAAATTCAATCTGTTTGCTGGTACAATTACATTATTTACCTTTGAGAACTTTGGCTATTCTATCATGCTATTAGTCATGCTATTTAGAATTCACATGAATTATTACAACTTATTAGTAATAAAGTAAGTCAGAGCCTCTGACTTCTTTAAAAGTTGTCTTCGATATTTTCAAAAGTAACATTTGGGTCTTACTGGGACTGAAAATTTTACTTCTGTTATGACAGAAGCAGAGAATGGACCTTTTGAGAAGTTAGGAGCAGTGGAGTACAGAAGAGGAGAAAAATCAGACTAAATTTATGTCATGCCTGTTTCATTGTAAAAATAATCACGGCCTTTTAAATACTTTACTTTTCTGAGGGTGGTGGCGATGGTGGCAGTAGGAGCAATTGTAGGGGTAAATTAAGGAGGCATTGAGGAGAACATACCTCCTAATAGGAGCTTTCAGTTATTTCCCAAATGTAGATAACTAAGTGATTATTACCAAAAAGTTTTCTTCCATGGGATAGTCTCACATGCAGTATTTTATCCTACAGTGTTGACAGTGCTGGCATTATAAGCAACCTCTGGAGTTCTTGTCTTCTCTGTCATGTTCCTCTCTGTTTTAAGTGGGACCACAGACTTATAACGGTGTTGATGTAATTAGATCACTATTACAACTCTGTTGATCTTTTTTTTTTAAACCAGAGAAAAGCACACTGATTTTTTTCTTTTACTCTCATAGTGTTCTTACTACCAATAATTATACTTTTCTCCTGAATGTTTTGGGATGGTATTGGTAAATGCAGTATTATTTTGTGGTTAAGTTTAAGCTAAGACTATCTGGGTTCAATTCTCAGCCTTGCCACTTACTAATTGTGTGACCTGAGGAAAGCTATTTTATATAACTCTTGCCTGAGTTTTCTTATCTGTAAAACAGGGATTATAAAATTACTTTATAGCCATATGTTGAGGATTAAATCATTTTGTAAAGAACAATGCCTACAAATTGTATAGGCTGAATAAATATTAGTTATTAAATATTATTAAAAGTTATTCACTTACTAAAGTTGTATTCTTAGAAAACTCTAGTAGATTTTAAAAGTAAAAATATTTAGGGGTGCCTGACTGGCTCAGTTGGTGGAGCATGCGTGAGTTCAAGCCCCACGTTGGGTGTAGAGATTACTTAAAAAAAAAAAAAAAAGTAAAACTGTTTAAGACAAAAAAAATTCAACTTAGTTATTTTTAAGTTGGAGTTTGAACACACAAACTCTCAAACCCTTTTCATACTGTTACAGAATGATGTTTTATTTTTTCAAACTTTAATGTGCATACAGATTACTCAGGGATCTTGTTAGATTCTTGGTAAGACCTGAGAAGCTACCTGTCTAGTAAGCTCCACTGGTAATCTGGATGTAGCTAAGTCCTTTGGCCATACCTTGAGTATTAAAGTTATAGAATGTTCCAGTAAGTGGTTCTCAGTCCCTCTGTCAGTACTTTATAAAACACTTGAGTGGTTTTTTTTTTAAGATTTTATTTTTAAGTTATCTCTACACCCAACATAGGATTCAGCTCACAACGCCGAGGGCAAGAGTCACTCACTCTACTGACTGAGCCAGCCAGGTGCCCCTGTTTTGTTTTGTTTTAATATGCTTAGGCTCCATCTCAGACTGGTTAAATCAGATCTCTGGCATTGTGTTCTGAGCATCATCATCATTATTACTATTTTATTATTTTTGTAAAAAATACTCTAATTCATTCTCATGTGTAAACAGCATTTAACTGATTGAACTACCCAGGTGCCCCCAATATATTACTTCCTTAAGTTGTGTTTCCATACTTCTTGCATCCATTTCCCATATTGCACCAATTTTGAGGGAGAGGCAGTAAATATTTTCTCATAGACTATCATGTTTTCAGAAAATAGTTTCCAAAGTGATCAAGATCATACTGGATTTTATTCTATCTAGCCACGATGTATCAGTTAGAATCTGGACAGGGAAGCAGTCTACACTAGATCTTTCTGCCAAGAAAATTTAATATAGTGAATGGATTATACAGGTGTTGGAGGTTGAAAAAACAAAAGGGAAATACTAGAGTAACACAGGGAAAATAATTGTAGAAAGCCACAACCATCAGTACTGGGAGAACAAAAAAGGGCTTAGGAGTAGAGTTGGGGCTCACAACTTATGGCGGGAGTACCGCCTGGCTGCTGCTGATACTTCTGAGAGTGCTGTAAAAATTGGTGGCTGTCACCAGCTGCTGCTGCTGGAGTGGAGGGCCTATGCTAGGGCAGCCCTGACTGGAAAAAGCAAGTTTCTCTTTCTAGTGCCCTTATTGGCAGCATGAAGAAGTAGTTTCCAGAGTCGATTTTCAGCATCACTGTGCTGAGTATTTAAGGGTGGATTTGGAGCTAAAAGACAAGAGCTGAATAATGAGCACATACAGCTTTCTCCTCTTCTGGTTACATGACGGCATGGGCTTTTGGTCTCTTGGTCTCTTTCTTAGCTACTGAGACTGCTGCATGCTCTTAGAGTCTAGGATTTGGAATGAAAGGAGTTGTTATTAAATTAACTCATCTAGGGGTGCCTGGGTGGCTCAGTCTGTTAAGCATCTGCCTTCGGCTCAGGTCATGATCCCGGAGTCCTGGGATTGAGCCCCAAGTCGGGCTCTCTGCTCAGCAAGGAGCCTGCTTCTCCCTCTCCATTTGCCTGCCATTCTGCCTACTTCTGCTCTCTCTGTCAAGTAAATAAATAAAATCTTTAAAAAAATAAATTAACTCATCTAGTTCATGTGATTCAGGGACATGTGATGGGACTACCTGCTCTAAGTTAACTCTGTCACAGCCTTTCTTGGGATCTGAGATTTAATCATTAGATACTAATTCCTTTGGCTCTTAAGGGGTTTCTGTTTTTCAAGATCCCTTATTTAAAATACAAAAATTGGGGCATCTGGGTGACTCAGTAGGTTAAACATCTAACTTTAAAAGTAAAAATATTTAGTGGTGCCTGACTGGCTCAGTTGGGATCAAGCTCTGTGTTAGGCTCCCTGCTCAGCAGGAAGTCTGCTTGTCCCTCTGCCCCTTCCCCTGTTCATACTCTCTCTCTCTCAAAAAAATAAATCAAATCTTGAATAAAATAAAATACAAAGATTGTGGGAGGAATAATGATGCTTTTAAACCAGAGGTTAAAAATTGATTGCTTTGTGGCCAAACAATGGCCTGCAGTAAGAACCGGTCTTTGCACAGATTATACCTTCTCTCTCATTCTAATATTCTTCCTGCAGAGATTCTCAAATATTAATATGTCTGTGAATTATTTGGGGATTGTTAAAATGCAGATTCAGATTCAGTCTGTCCCTGGATAGGGCCTGAGATTCTGCATTTCTAACAAGCTCCAATGGGAGGCTAAAGCTACTGGTCCCTAGATTAGACTTTTCTTCTCCCTTTGCTGCTTTGAAAACCACTGGTCTGGCTTGCATCTGCTGTTGGACCTGGGTTTGAGTGGTTGAATGGTGAGTGATCATAAAGGAAGAGTTTCTTGCAAGCTTAACTTTCTAGAAATATTTTGAGCAATCTTAATAGAGATTTATAGCTGTTTCTTTACAGGTGGAATCAGAAGGGCATATGCCTCTGAATAGGTTGAATTTTTGTCCATAATTTTGTTTGACTGCATTGTCTGTTCTGGATGCAGAGGCATGTCTATCACTTGTAGTTTTCCTGGGTTCTTTTCAGTAATTGCATACATGTTTAAGGGGAACTGACTAATGGGAGATAGGATAGGAGGACAATTAATAAATTCATGCATGAGATATCTTGCCTTCATTAGAGCGATTATTCTTGATTAAATAGAGCTACCTCTGGATTTCAAAAATTGCCTTTGGTTTGAATTTCATACTAATTGCATTCCGCCACTTTTGACACTTTCATATACTTAAACTTGTCATCAAAGCATAGGGTTTTGCCTTGAGCCAAATAAATGGTAGTCTTTTTATTTTTTATTTTATTTTATTTTTTTTTAAAGATTTTTTATTTATTTATTTGAGAGAGAGAATGAGAGACAGAGCGCACAAGAGGGAAGAGGGCAGAGGGAGAAGCAGACCCCCTGCTGAGCAGGGAGCCCGATGTGGGACTCGATCCCGGGACTCCAGGATCATGACCTGAGCCGAAGGCAGTCGCTTAACCAACTGAGCCACCCAGGCGCCCCAGTCTTTTTATTTTTTAAAGGATTTTATTTACTTATTTGAGAGAGACAGAGACAAAGAGAGTGAGTGCGGAGGGACGGGGCAGAGGGAGAGGGAGAGAGAAACTCAAGCGGACTCAGTGTTAAGTTGGCAGCCTGATCCCACACCCCTGAGATCAGGACCTGAGCTGAAACAAAGAGTTGGATGCTCAACAGACGGCGCCGCCCGGGTGCACCAAATAAATGGTAGTCTTTTTTTTTTTTTTTTTTTAAGATTTTATTTATTTGACAGAGCACAAGCAGAGGGAGAGAGAGAGAGGCAGGCTCCCTGCTGAGCAAGGAGCCCGATGTGGACTCGATCCCAGGACCCTGCGATCATGACCCAGGCCGAAGGCAGCCGCTTAACCGACTGAGCCACCCAGGCGTCTCAAATGGTAGTCTATCTTAATCGAACTTTGAAGGCAGCCCAAATTTATGAAGTTGTTAATTGCTCTTTACATTTGGATTTTACTTTAGCAAGCCATACCTAGTCACCTGTGTAAAACATTAATCTTTTAGTCGCTATCCTTCAAGATTCTCTCTCTGCAGCTGCCTCATCCCCATTCCTGGATCTTTCCTTTTTTCTCTACAGACTTAGATTTTCAAAGATTCTAGGTACTTTCTTTTTGTCTGATATGAATATTATCCGTAAATTTTTAATTCAGGCTATGAATAGAGAAATAATTGGCCCCTTTATCAGCTGAGGTGAAAGAGTTAAAATGAAAGTTAAGGATTTAGGGGATTCCTACAAAAAGAAGGGTGAAAACTCAGTTTTGGGGTTCTAAACAAAGCATTTTGATTGGCATATAGAGACCCTTGTATGTACATAAACGCCCATATTTGAATATTTATAGAAGATAATCTGTCAAAATTACTGTTATTTTAATTTGCCAAGCTTGGCTGATTGCTGCAGTTGGATGTTAGTTGAATTCTAGATGAGGAACTGTAAATATGATCTAGTGTGAAACATGTTTTTTGTCCTTGAAGCTGTTTGAATATCCGCCCCCCCCATTTGTGTGTGTGTGTGTGTGTGTGTGAGCCTTTTTGTATAGCTGAACTTCCATGTTCTTTGTTAGGGGAAAAAAATTAAAGTGGTGTGAGAACAGTAAATATTAAAAAAATTTTTTTAGTTGGAAAAAAATTTATTCACATTTAGTGATCAGGAATTATTTAAATAAACTATTTTTTCAGTCTTCAAAGGAGCTATCTCTAGAGATTTCAAACCTAGGGACATGTATCTCATTTGAATGACCTGTGAGATTTTATGTGAGATATGTTTCATGTTAACAACAAAGAAAACGTATAATTGTAGATAATTAATGTTACCCCTTTCTTTTCTCATTTTGAACAGTGATAATTTTACTGACCCAGATTCAAGCAATAATATCTTCCTTTGGAAATACCATGTGGTTTTGTCAGCTTATGTTCTAGTGGAAGGAAGGTAAGCCATTTTTCACAGTTAATATTGAAATAACTTTATTAATCAAATTTTTCTCTTTAAAAGTTAAGAAATCCTTTTCTCTTTAGGTAGGTAGTGTTCCTTCACCCAGAAAGCACTATATTATTTATTGATGCTGTATCACTTTTCCTTAAAAGATTCCACTGATACTACATTTATTTCAGTTCTGGAGATAACCAGTGACTTTCTAAAAATCATTTGACATTTTTTGGAGCAGGAGTACATTCTGTGCTCTATCTGCTAGAGTATCTTGTCTCTTAGCCATTTTCACCTTGATAGTTTATTTTTACATATATATAACCACTTTTCAGGATGAGAGAGTCTTAATTTTTGTTTTTTGCTTTTGATGTTTTCATTTATCCCTTGTGAACTGACATAATTGGCTCCATTTTTATTGGTTATTACTTTAGCTAGAAACTATGCCAATTACTGAGTCTTAGTTTTAGTTAGATTCTGACTTTGTTTTAGGATTGCAGGGATGTGGGGTCTCAAGAATATATTTTATGTTTAGCAAATTAAGAATGGAACTTTTAGAGCATTCTTTTCTGTCTTTCACAAGTGTTCATCTTCATTCTCAATTGACAACCTCTTTTTGGGTCGATTAATCTTTTTTCTAGGAGCTTATATGTGTGTGTGTGTGTGTGTTACTGTAGTCACTTTTCCCAATGCTTTTTGTGACCATCCACAAATCATTTCCTATGTATTTCACCCTAATTCCTCATTATCCTCGTAGGAAAAGTATTTGTCCAGCATTGTAGCTCTCCTCTGGCTGAAGAGCAAGATTATTAATAATTCTTTAAGATGTTACCCTTGTTCCTAATTTTGTAAGGGTTCACCATCTGTTCAATATATTAAGGGCTCAGGAATGTCTGTTGTACCTAATACATCACAGATGTGCAAATAATAATAATAAAGTTACATTTATGTGAAGTGAAGATACTGCTAATATGTTCCCTTAGGTTTGGTTATTCTGACATTCTTGTTACGTTTGGGGACTTCTTTGCAACATGCTTTCAAATTTCTTAAGGTGAATTCAGTATTTTCATCTTTTTTAACCAGCATGCCTTTGATTTAGTATGTTAAAACTCAGTTGAATAAAATTTAAGTCAATAATATAAAGAGTAATGAGCTGTTTTACAGTGTAATTTGGAAAAAAAATTAGCTGTATTTCTTGTTATAAGAACAGCAGACAGCACTATACAGTGGACTATGATTTTCTAAGTAAATTAATTTTGATAAAGGTTAATTCCACAATAGCAAATGCTGGGAATTGGCATCCAAATGTAAAATTTCACATACAAATTTTAGTTTTTTACTGTTTTTTTTCCTCCAGAGGAAGAATATGAAAACTTGAGTTTGTTTGGAAGGTATTATCATTCTATTTTAGGAATTAAGAAATAGGCTTTATTTTTCTGCAAATTGAGCAGCAAAGATACCAGTGAATTGCAGTTTTTACTGATAAATTTTTTAAAAAGCTCCTATGGAAATCTAATATTTAGGTCTTTATTTAGGTGCTGTTTTAGTTTGTAATAATTCAGGATCTAAATGATCCCTATAATTTTTGATTATGTGTTTTCATTGCTTCAGAAAGAAAGGATGGAGTGTATTGTTTAATAATTTGCATTTTGGTATTACTTATAGGGTGAACTCTATGATCAGTCGTATTTTAGGTAATTTATGTGCTGTTGAGACAAATTCAGATCTGTTTTCTCTCTCTCCTTAATAGCATAAGAGTGTTATATATCACTTTATCAATTAGTAAAATGTGAAGGTAAAAATTGAAAATGGAGATTTTTCAGTGGTTTTTGGTCTGGCATATAAGTTATCACTCTATCCTGACAGTAAGTAAGAAACTGAACAAACTGAAAAATATTTCAACTTTCTTAGATCTTTCATAGAGGTGAGGTCACAGGGCAAGCTACTATCCCCAAACTGGAGAGACAGACAGGCAAATACGGAGAATGACAACTTACTCTAGCAGAGCATAGAAGCAGAGACCTCTAAGGGAACGCAGTACTGGGTAGGAAAAAACCTAAAATGTAATTAACTAATTGCCAGAGGCTCAATATGGACAAGTCTGAGGTAGAAACTCCAGGGAGGCCCGAGCATAGGAATCCCACACTTTCATGGTTTTACTCCAGTTCTATCATATCTTCACAGTGAGTAGTAGAGAAAAATGCCCTGGTACTTCCTACAGGGAAAGGGGAAAGCAATAATTTTGAAATATGCCAAAGCATTCTGTTTTTCTTAAGATTTACCCTAAAGAAAAGTTATTTTATCAGTGTCTAACCTATTAAGGTATTTTCAGAGTCTAACTGACCTGGAGGAAGGGGAATACCCAACTCGAGCCTGCTTTAGCCTTCCATGTAGGGGAAGATAAGTGTCCAGTTCCAGCCATCCTGTTCCTCCTCTAGCCGTCCTCTTCGACCTAAGGGGTGGGTGTGTGTGTGTGTGTGTGTGTGTGTGTGTGTGTCTGGGTGGGGGCGGGGGTAGGTGCAGGAGGACTGAGAAGAACTTGTGAAGGTCATAACTTGGGAGCACGGACTCACTAAAAGACTAAGACCTAATCATAGGACTATAGAACACTTCTACCCCACATTACTAAATGCCTGTTTGCCACAGTTCCTTTTATCCAGTGCATCATGTCTGGCTTCCAACAAAAAAATTATAAGGCATGTTAAAAAGCAGAAAGCACAGTTTACAGAGACAGAGCAAGCATCAGAATCAGACTCAAACATAGCAGGGATATTGGAATGATCAGACCAAGAATTTAAAACAATTATGACTAATATGCCAAGGGCTCTAATTAAGAAAATAGGCAACGTGAAAGAACAGATGGATAATGTAAGTAGAAAGATGAAAATCTGAGAAAGAAAAAGAAATGCTAGAAATAAAACAATACTGTAATAGAAATGAAGAATGCCTTTGATGGGCTTATTAGAAGACCAGACATGGCTGAGGAAAGATTCTCTCTGAGCTTGAGGATATGTCAGTAGAATCTTCTAAAATTAAAAAGCAACAAGGGCACCTGGGTGGCTCAGTTGGTTGAGTATCCAACTCTTGGTTTCGGCTCAGGTCGTGATCTTGGGGTCGTGGGATCAGGCCCTGTGTTGGGCTCTGTGCTCAGTGTGGAGTCTGCTTGAGGCTCTCTCTCTCTCTCTCTGCCCCTCCCCACCACTCTCTCTCGCTAAAATAAAAGAAGAATTAATACATATTCTTCTGAACTGTTCCAAAAAATAGAAATGGAAGGAAAACTTCCAAACTCATTTTATGAGGCCAGCATTACCTTATTACCTTGATCAAAACCAGACAAAGACCCCATCAAAAAGGAGAACTTCAGATCAATATCCCTGATGAACATGGATGCAAAAATTCTCACCTAAATACTAGCCAATAGGATCCAACAGTATATTAAAATATTATTCATCACGACCAATTGGGATTTATTCCTGAGCTGCAGGGTTGGTTCAACATCCACAAATGAATCAATGTGATACAATATATTAATAAGAGAAAGAACAAGAACCATATGATCCTCTCAATAGTTGCAGAAAAAGCATTTGACAAAGTACAGCATCCTTTCTTGATTAAAACTCTTCACAGTGTAGGGATAGAGGGTACATACCTCAATATCATAAAAGCCATCTGTGAAAAACCCACAGCGAATATCATTCTCAATGGGGAAAAACTGAGAGCTTTCCCCCTAAGGTCAGGAACACGGCAGGGATGTCCACTATCACCACTGCTATTCAACATGGTACTAGAAGTCTAGCCTCAGCAATCAGACAACAAAAAGAAATAAAAGGCATCCAAATCAGCAAAGAAGAAGTCAAACTCTCACTCTTTGCAGATGATATGATACTTTATGTGGAAAACCCAAAAGACTCCACCCCAAAACTGCTAGAACTCATACAGGAATTCAGTCAAGTGGCAGGATATAAAATCAATGCACAGAAATCAGTTGCATTTCTATACAGCAACAACAAGACAGAAGAAAGAAAATTAAGGAGTCGATCCCATTTACAATTGCACCCAAAACCATAAGATACCTAGGAATAAATCTAACCAAAGAGGCAAAGAATCTGTACCCAGAGAACTATAAAATACTCATGAAAGAAATTGAGGAAGACACAAAGAAATGGAAGAACATTCTATGCTCATGGATTGGAAGAACAAATACTGTGAAAATGTCTGTGCTACTTAGAGCAATCTACACATTTAATGCAATCCTTATCAAAATACCATCAAGTCTTTTCAAAGAAATGGAACAAATAATCCTAAAATTTGTATGGAACCAGAAAAGACCCCGAATAGCCAGAAGAATGTTGAAAAAGAAAAGCAAAACTGGTGGCATCACAATTCTGGACTTCCAGCTCTATTACAAAGCTGTCCTCATCAAGGCAGTGTGGTACTGCCACAAAAGCAGACACATAGATCAGTGGAACAGAATAGAGAGCCCAGAAATGGACCCTCAACTCTGTGGTCTTCAACAAAGCAGGAAAGAATGTCCAATGGAACAAAGACAGTCTCTTCAACAAATCGTATTGGGAAAATTGGACAGCCACGTGTAGAAGAATGAAACTGGACCATTTCCTTACACCACACACAAAAACAGACTCCAAGTAGTTGAAAGACCTAAATGTGAGACAGGAATCCTCAACCTCTTCGACCTCAGCTGCAGCGACTTCTTTGTAGAAACATCACCAAAGGCAAGGGAAGCAAGGGCAAAAATGAACTATTGAGACTTCATCAAGATAAAAAGCTTTTGCACAGCAAAAGAAACAGTCAGCAAAACCAAAAGACAACCGACAGAATGGGAGAAGATATTTGCAAATGACATATCAGATGAAGGGTACTTAGTATCCAAAATCTATAAAGAACTTATCAAACTCAACATCTAAAGAACAAATAATCCAATCAAGAAATGGGCAGAAGACATGAACAGACATTTCTGCAAAGAAGACATCCAGATGGCCAACAGACACATGAAAAAGTGCTCAACATCACTTGGCATCAGGGAAATCCAAATTAAAACCTCAATGAGATACCACCTCACACCAGTCAGAATGGCTAAAATTAACAAGTCAGGAAATGACAGATGTTGGCAAGGATGAGGAAAAAGGGGAACCCTCCTACACTGTTGGTGGAAATGCAAGCTGGTGCAGCCACTCTGGGAAACAGTATGGAGGTTCCTCAAAAAGTTGAAAATAGAACTACCCTATGACCCAGCAGTTGCACTACTGGGTATTTACCCCAAAGATACAAATGTAGTGATCCGAAGGGGCATGTGCACCCCAATGTTTATAGCAGCAATGTCCACAATAGCCAAACTATGGAAAGAGCCTAGATGTCCATCGACAGATGAATGGATAAAGAAGATGTGATACACACACACACACACACACACGCGCGCACGCACAATGGAATATTATGCAGCCATCAAAAAATGAAATCTTGCCATTTGCAATGACGTGGATGGAACTAGAGGATATTATGCTAAGCAAAATAAGTCAGTCAGAGAAAGACCAAGTATCATATGATCTCACTGATATGAGGAATTTGAGAAACAAGACAGAGGATCATAGGGGAAGGGAGGGAAAAATGAAACAAGACTAAACCAGAGAGAGAGACAAACCATAAAAGAGACTCTTAATCTCAGGAAATGAACTGAGGATTGCTGGAGTGGAGGGGGGTGGGAGGGATGGTGTGGCTGGGTGATGGACATTGGGGAGGGTATGTGCTATGGTGAGCGCTGTGAATTGTGTAAGACTGATGAATCACAGACCTGTACCCCTGAAACAAATAATACATTATATGTTAATAAAATAATCAAATGCATATCTAGAACAAAATAAAATAAATGGATAAATTAAAAAAAAAAAGATTTAAAAAGCAAAGCGAAAAAAGCCTGAAAAAAAATTAAAAAATAACCAAGGACTGTGGGACAATTTCAAAAGGTATAATATATGCATAATGGGAATTCTAGAAGGAGAGGAAGGAGAAAAAGGAAGAGGAAATATTTGAAGCGATAATGATGGTGTATTTCACCAAATTAATGTCAGGGTCCAAACCACAGATCTAGGAAGTTTGGAGAACACCAGGCAAGGTAAGTCCCCCAAACTTCACCTAGGCATATCATAATCAAACTGCAAAAAATCAAACAGGAAGTAATCTTGAAAGAAGCCAGAAGGGAAAAAACACCTTATCTATAGAGGAGCAAAGGTAAGAATTACATCTGACTTCTATTCAGAAATCATGCAAGCAAGAAAAGAGTGGAGTGGAATACTTAAAGTGTTGGGAGAAAAATTGGACAATCTAGAATTCTGTATCCTGCTAAATTATCCTTAAAAAAAGAAGGAAAATAAAGACTTTCTCAGATAACAAAAATGTAGAAAATTTTTGCTAGTGGGCTTGCCTTGTAAGACATATTGAAAGTTCTTCAGAGAAGGAAAATTGTACAGGCCAGAAACTTGGATCTACATTAAAAAAGGGAAGACCATTAGAGAAAGATTAGGTGAAGGGAAATAACTTTAAAATAACTTCTGAATAACTTTAAAATAACTTTTATTTTTCTTAATTGACTAACAGATAACATAATTTGTTTAAAACATCAACAGTGTATTCAACGAGTGTATCTTAAATATAAGTGAAATGAGTGACAGCAATGATACAGGGGTTGGGAAGGAGGAATTAAGAATATTCTGTTATAAGGTACTTGTATTTCACTACCCATGAAGTGGACTTGGATTAGTTGTAAATGTATAATGTGAACTCCAGGGAAACAAAGAAAGTGAAAAAAGAGGTATAATTGACATGCTAAGAAGGGAGAGAAAATGGAATCTCATAAAATCCTCAGTTAAAACCACAAAAGAAAAAGAGTGGAAGATATAAATAGGAACAAAGAACAAGGGTAATGAATAGAAAACAGTAACAAATAGGGTAGATATCAATCCAGGTATATCAGTGTATCAGGTATATGCCAGTGGTCTAAATATACTCAGTTAAAAGAGACCGTCAAGAGTGGATCAAAGACTCAACTATATGTTGTCAACAGAAACCCACTTCAAATGTGAAGACACATACAGAATAAAAATAAAAGGTTGGAGAAGTGTATACCATACTAACACTAATCAAAAGAAAGCTGGAGTAGCTCTATTAACTTCGGACAGAGCAGGCTTCAGAGCAAGGAAAATCTTCAAGTGTAAACAGGAGCATTTTATAATGACAATGGGTTCAAATCTTTAGGAAGACATAATCCTTAAAGTATGTGCATCAAAATATGTGAGGCAGGATGTGAGGGCGATCTGGCTGCGACATCTGTCACCCCATTGATCGCCAGGGTTGATTCGGCTGATCTGGCTGGCTAGGCGGGTGTCCCCTTCCTCCTTCACCCCTCCATGTGCATCCCTCCCGAAGCTGCACGCTCGGTCGAAGAGGACGACTTTCCCCGTTAGAGGAGGACCGTTCTTCAGTCAAGGGTATACGAGTAGCTGCGCTCCCCTGCTAGAACCTCCAAACAAGCTCTCAAAATATGTGAGGCAAAAACTGAGAGAATTGCAAAAAGAAAAATAGATGAATCCACGATTATAGTTTGGTATCTCAACACTCTTGTCTTAAAAATGGTCAGATCTAGCAGGCAGAAAATCAGGACATACTTGAACTCAACGGCACCATCAATCAACCAGACATAATTGACATTTGTAGTTTACTTCATCCAACAACAGCAGAATACACATTCATCTCAAGAATGAAAATGGGGCGCTTGGGTGGCTTAGTAAGTTAAGTGTCCTCCTCTTGGTTTTGGCACAGGTCATGATCTCAGGGTCATGAGATCAAGACCCGTCTCGGGCTCTGTGCTTAGTGGGGAGATTGCTTGAGATTCTTTCCATTCTTTCCCCCTCCCGCTCCTTCCCCCTGTGCTCCTCCCCCTGTTTGTGCGCACACTCACTCTCTTAAAATCTTAAAAAAAAAAAAGAATGAAAATGGTATTATTCAGAAACTTCAGAGTTCATTTTAGACTTTAATTTGTTTCCTGTAGGATTTGCATCATAAACAAGATCAGAGAAAAGAAAGATGAGGACTCATTTTAAAAAATACAACAAATTATCACCTGCCTCCCCTCTACCTCTTACATATTCTAGGGTAAGAATTTTAGAACTTTGATTTTATTGTGATACTTACATTTTTCTGGCCTCAAGTTTGGTATAATGAATGAGTGTATGTGAGTTATGTACTTTTATAAATGAAACCTACCTGGCACTCTCTCATTCATTAGCTACTAAGAATATTTCATACAACTCTTTCGTCCTGTGTAGCAAAATTTGAAAATTACTCTGAAATATGAATCCTTCGTGCCTTGGCCAGTATTTGATAATTATTGACTTTTGCTCCTGAATAATAGAGCTCTAGATGTCTGACTGCTTTATTAATTTTTGAGTAGATTTTGAGTAAGAACAGAGGCAGATGAAAAAGGACAGGTGAGATTTTGTAAAGAAAGAGAATATTCTAACTGGATTTCAGACGGTTTTATAGGCTAGTAGAAGACAGATACTTTGAGTGATACATTGCTGAACTTCCTTAAGGAGAGATGAAAATGACTTAGATTTGATTTTATATTTGAAATGGTGGTGTTTCTTTCCCATTCTGAGACCAGCCTTTTCTCCCTGCTCTTGCTGTCCTGTAGAGCTATGCTAGTGGGGAGTAGGATCATAGGTTTACATTAGTGGAATGTAGGAGTATTGGGTAGAATGGGGAGTAGTATTTCACCTTCTTTCTCTAAACTTTAATTCTCTTTCTTTGTTGCTCAAAGTAGTGTTTCAAGAATTGGCACCTGGTTCAAGAGGGTCTGATTCTTAGCAAAACTATTCTAATGACAAAAGGCATTCAGTGTTTTCCTATTGGATTATTGGATTCATATTGGGTTGACATCTATTTGCATGCTAAATGCTGTATCATTGTTATCTTTTGTCTGCCTGGTAGACTCATGATAGTGACCTTACAGGGATTACCAGCAGAGATACCATTCTCTAAAGGAATTAGAAATCTTATTAAAATGGATTTGGTAAAATTTGTTCCCCTTTCTATAGAAAAACAAAGAAATAAAACTGAAAACGGGTGCCTGGGTGGCTTAGTTGGTTAAGCATCTGACTCTTGGTTTTGGTTCAGGTCATGATCTCAGGGTCGTGAGATTGAGCCCTGTGCTGGGCATGGAGCCTGCTTGAGATTCTCTCCCTTTGCCCCTCCCCACCACATACTCTCTCTCTTAAAAAAAAAAAAAAGAAAAAGAAAAAAAAACAAAAAGAAAACGACACATCAAATAAACTTCCCTCCTTGGATCACAATCATGGTTTGAGGACAGATCTATCAATGTATAATTCCAGGGTTTCTGTCCTGTCTTAGCTGCCTATTTTCTGTACAAACCTTGATCAAGTCAAATCACTTCTTACCTCAGTTTCTTCATCTTCAAAATGGAGATTGTGCCTATCTTATAAAGCAGTTGTAAGAATTAAATGACAAAATATGTGCCAAGTGCCTGGGTCATGTCTGACACAGAACAAGTGTTACTTCTCTTCCTCCTTCCTTTTGGCATCAAGATTATCTGGGTTCCACCTCTTGAATTCACTAGTTACTGATTGTGAGATCAAATTATTTTGTTTTTCTGAGCCTCATTTTCCTTTAACATGAGATCATTAACACCCATTTTATAAAGTTGTGGTTGGAATTCAGTTCCTAGTGTAGTCTTAAGAAATTTTTGTTGAATCTGAATGTGAATGTTAAGGTGCTAAAAACTTATATAAATATGTGAGTTTTGCTGGATAGATCTTTTGGACACAGATCCACAATATATTTTTAGGAATATATACTAAGAAGAACATAATAAGGAAAAACACATCTCTAGTTTTTGTTTTTTTTGTTTTTGTTTTAATGGGAGGACTCTACAATAGTTTACTTAATTTTTGCTTAATGTAATTCATTGGGAAAGTAGGGAAATTATGGATCAAAGGATTTATTGTCACTTGAAATAGCTACCTCTAGAAGGAATATGCATAGGGTACTAAGGAAGTCAAACACTTGAATATACCTCTTTGCTTTTATTCTTTTTATCTTAGGTAACTTCATTTTAAGTGAGATTTCATTATACAATAATAGTTTTGTGGGCAGATCTTGGAAAATTAATCAGTACTGAAAACTTCCTAGTTTGGTAATTACCAGAGAAATAATTAATTAACCAATATTAAAATTTAGTTGGTAAATTAAGGTCGAGTCTCATAAATGAATCATGTTAAATGAGTTACAAATTATATCAGTATTGTTGAATTTAACTGTATTAAATCAATATAATTTCTTTGACATCATAGAATAGAAATTGAGGTATGTGTGGTATATTGTATTGAACTAGGGAGTTTGTATTTTTTTTTTTTAAGATTTATTTATTTATTTATTAGAGAGAGCATGAGAGGGGGGAAGGGCACAGGGAGAAGCAGACTCCCCGCCGAGCAAGGAGCCCAATGTGGGACTCGATCCCGGGACTCCAGGATCATGACCTGAGCCGAAGGCAGTCGCTTAACCAACTGAGCCACCCAGGCGCCCGGGAGTTTGTATTTTTAAGAATGTTATATAGTTTCATGAATTTCAGTTAGGTTTGTTTGAATGTGAATCATTTTTATAATTAGCAAAAATATCATTGCCTTTGTGTCTTGTAGCAGTTGTGTTAGCTTTTGTATATGTTGAGATGAATGTAAATTTTAACTTATTTTCTTAAACATTTCCCAAAGGTTAGGAAATAATTTACCATACAGAATGTTAATCACTTTCAAGAATTCCCAGTTTATCATTTATTTGACATGCTATATTTCTTATTAGATTGTTTGTTAACTGCCTTGAAAATGTTGAAGAAAGTAGGGAATAGTCTTTGCATGCCTAGTTTTTACCTGCAAGGAAAAAGATAAAAGAAAATAGAATCAAAACTGAACTGCAAAAACATTTAAGTGCAGACAAGCTTCTGCTGAGAAAGTGGAGATGAAATTATGTGTGAATGTTAAAACATATGGGTATGTTGATTATCACTATGTTTAAGTATTTTTGTTGTAAGGCAAAGGATTTGCAAAATTAGAATAAATGCATGCATTATTGGTATTGCTGAAGTCAAAATAACTTTGTTTCTTCAAGGTTTTTTTGTTTTGTTTTGTTTTTACTTGTTTTTTAAGAAACCAGATACGTATAGAACTGGATGTTTATTTTTTAACTCCTTTTTTTCTTAATAATTTAATGTTAAGAGCTATTAGAATTCTGTGATTGTACATTTATGAAATATTATTTGGGCAAGTCATTCATAAAGTAATATAATATTTTGTCCTTTTTATTGTGGTAAAGTATATATAAAATAAAAATTACCATTTAACCATTTTAAGTATGTAAATAGGTATATGTACTTACTTACACTGTAATTCAGTGTAAGTACATTTACATTGTTGTACAGCCATCACCAATATCTCCAGAACTTTTTCAGCATCCCAAACTACTGCACTCATGAAACATTAACTCCACATTTCTTCTTACTTCCAGCCCCTGTAACCATTGTTTTATTTTGTCTTTATGAATTTGACTATTCTAGGTTCTTCTTATGAGTTGAATCATATTTGTTCTTATGCGACTATCTTCTTTCACTTAACGTAGTGTCTTTAGGGTTCATCCATGTTATACCATGTATCAGAATTTCATTCTTTTTAAGAATGAGTAATATTTTATTTTATGGATGTGCCACATTTTGTTTATCCATTCATCTGTCAGTGGACATTTGGGTTGTTGTGAATAATGCTGCTATGAACATTGGTGTGTAAGTTATCTGTTCAAGTGTGGTAATATGTTTTCTAGATATTTTAATATTGAAAAATTTTTGTGGTAATGAAATTCTATTTAAATGGACTAGATAAATATCTGTATTTTCAGCGATATCAGTGAATATTAAATACCTGGTGTGTATTCTAAGTAGTGGGGATATAAGGAGCCATAAAATCATGATATACTGTTTTGAACTTAGAATCTAATAATAATAGGGTGTGTTTATAAAAATACACTGGTGGGTAGCATATGCTTTTGTTGAAGAGGTATTCACAATCTAATACAAACCAGCATCCTCTTTCACTAAATTTTTGCATGTTGTCCTCACCAGTTAGGAGGCAAAATACTTGATCATAATCAACTTGGATATTCCATTCAAGCATATGTATTTAACATATGCATTTAACATTCAAGCATAAATTCTAGAGAGATCATACTAAAATGGAAGTTGGATCATGACATTCCTCTAAACAGTTTTCTCTAATGAAAACATTCTTAGAGTGATTTAACATTTCTTTTCCCAGACTTACACCTTAACTTTTATCACATCTCTTATCCCTGGGTGAGCTGGGTAATTCTTTGTTGTTGATACATTTCTTATGTAGGTAAACTGGCTTAAGTGTACATGAGTAAAAGGCAGAAGGTTGAGCTTCATATGTCTCAATGTTCTTCCCAGATTCGTGATTCTAATTTAATCTCTACAGTACCTGTATTTTCCAAATGAGAGAAAACAGAATAGGCATGTATAACCTCTAAATAAGGTTTCTCAACAGATCTATGGTAATTTTAAAAGCTAAAATTTGATCAGAATATAAACATTTTGTTATGTTTTGGTATTTTAGTGGTCTTTTTCTCTCAAAGTATTTTTCCTGGAAAAGCAATATAAATCTTTTATGAATTCAATAATAATTTTGCAGTTTAATTGGATTTTTAAGGTTTCTCTGTGTGCCAGTTGGACCTTTTGGAGAGTGTTACTACTCTTTTTCCATTGAAATGTTAGACCAAAGGAAAACATACAGCTCTGTTAGATTCACATTTCCTATGGATGATGTTTTGAGCTCAAAAGGAACTTTGAACATTTTAAACGCAACTGAGCAGAGGTTCCAAAAGGCAATGCTGTAGTACTGTTTTTGTCTCCATATTCATCTACTTGATTCCCAGTAGTGAGCCTGAATTGTGAGTGATAAAGACACTTACAGGCTCATTACGCTGCAGAGTGGGGAAAAAAAAAAATGAAAACCGAACTAATTTCGAAGTCAATGCTTAAAAAAGTGACGGGATGAATGAACAAGCATAATCATCCATTCATTCAGCACATATATGATACTCCACTATGTACCAGACAATCCACTAAACACAGGAAATAAAGCAGTGACTAAAATAGAATCAGTCCCTACACTGTTGGAACTTGGATGGCCTAGAACAGTGAGTGGAACATAATAAGCACTTAAAAATATTTGAATAAATGAGTTCTGTTTTGTGGAGAAGGTATTGGAGTAAGAGGCATTGTAGTGAAGTGTGGAGTGTCCTGATCATTGTATTATAGATAGTTCATTTAAAAAAATGAAAAAATGAAAACCCCAAATATCTATTAATATGGAAAATGGTTGAGTAAATTATGGTAATACATTGAGTGTAATATACAATGGGGCCTTTAAAAATAATGACATGCGAAGATATATACTGGCTGACATGAAAGGTGTTCTTTACCTAGTGAATTAAGCAAAGTAGGCTATAGAATAGGATGTATGCAATGAGTCCTTTAATGTAAGACGGTTTATCTTTAAGTAAAATGTCTTGAGAGATGGTGCAGAAATGGTAACCCATGAATTATTCTTTCAGAAGATAAATTTCCTATGATCTTTTCTTTATTCTTTATGCATTTCTGTGATTCTTTTGTTTTACAACGACCATGTGCCATTATTTAAAAATAATTAAGCTAATTTAAAATGTTTTCAGATAAATTGATTTTTAAACTTAGTATCTGTATCAGTAGACATTGTTACTAGTTGATGGTCCATTGTCCTGTAAATGTCCTTTCTTCTGGAAGAAAGTTAACCAGAGGGAAATACTTACCTTTAACATTTAATATTTATCTTTAATATTCACAGGGTATATTTTTCAAATGAATAGTAATATTTTTAAATGTGTGTAATAGTAGGAAACTTTTATAGTAATTTTAATTTTTATAGATACTTTGAGGAATGTCCACATAATTAAAAGATGGACAACTGAGACCATTCTTTAGCTTTTTTCTGTGTTTGAAAACTTAATTTGGGGGGTGCCTGGGTGGCTCAGTTGTTAAGCGTCTGCCTTTGGCTCAGGTCAGCCCCGCTTCGGGCTCCCTGCTTGGTGGGAAGCCTGCTTCTCCCTCTCCCACTCCCCCTGCTTGTATTCCCTCTCTCACTGTCTCTCTGTCAAATAAATAAAATCTTAAAAAAAAACTTAATATGGATGTAGATATTAATAGATATTAGATTGGACTGTATTTTTTATCTGAAGATTTGTTTTTGCTTTCTTCTTTGCTTAGTATGATTACTGATTTTTTTTTTTTTTTAGATTTATTTATTTGAGATAGAGCGAGCAAGAGAGCATGAGCGGGCCTTGAGGGAAAGGGAGAGGGAGAAGCAGGCTCCCCACTGAGCAGGGAGTCCAAAGCGGGGCTTGATTTCAGGACCCTGGGATCCTGACCTGAGCCAACGGCAGACGCTTAACCGACTGAGCCACCCAGGCGCCCCTACGCCTAATTTTCTTAATTAGGGGAGAGAATACATGTGTTTTGGGAGTCCTGGTTATAGTTGGTTAATATTCTTATGTTTTCACAGTATAGTAGGGCAGATCATATTAAATTATTTCTTCATGAGTGTTTTCTTCCAAATTCCTTGTAATAAGTTGTGTTTTTATCAGGACAAATTAGAGGACTCATGAAAAATTCCATTGTACACATAGATTATTCATAACAAACTCATTTTATTAGAAATAGTATAGCAGCTTCACTTCAGATCATATTGACTGATTATTGGAGTTTCAGATAGATGATTGAATTTGAAAACTGTCTCAAGGTCTGTTTATCTTTTTAAATGATTTTAAAATGATTATTGTTAAATACTTGTTTAAATGATAGGTTAACATTGCTTAGGTATAAATAAAAATATCATTCTTCAAAACAAGAGTTTTGTCAGGCCACATAGTCCTTTGGACTGTGATACACCAAATTTGAGACAATTTTTTTTTCTAGATGTTTGGCTATAAGTGCCATAATTATATAAAATCTTCACACACTGAACATATGAAGCAAAGAAATCAAGCTATAAACCTTAGAAGGTAATTTTAGGTCCTGTTCTCTCTCTCTCTTTAGTTTTAGTTTTTCATTTCTGAAAAATAAGATGCTTGTTCTAGTTTAATGAGTATGATAATATCATCTCATATTGTCTTCATTTTTTAAGGTGAGATAGTTGATTGAGTGGAGAATAAATCATTTTGTTAGATGGTGACTCCCTTCTAGAATAAAAATGGGAAACTCTTTATCAGTAAATCATTGTTATATATACTTTAAATGTTTAAAAATATAAGAAAGGAATTATAGAAAAACTGAAAATGCTTAAATTAATACCATGTACATGAATGATAGATAGCATTTATAATTGGTATTTTAATTATTACATGGTATGTATATAAGTAATAACATTGTGATTGTTAGTCTAAATGAAATTAATGGTTTCTTCTTTTATACACTGTCACTATACTTGGACTTTCCTTCATTGCACTCATTTATTCATTAGTCAACAATATTCATTGTCTGCTATAGGCACTGTTCTAGACTTTGAGTGATACTAATCAATAATATAGACAGAAACTATGGATCTCCTGGAGCTTTTATTCTAGTGGGAATACAGATACTAAACTTAGAGTAAGTATGTTTGATGGTAGTAAGTATTCTAGAGAAAAGTAAGTACATCAGGGAAGGTAATAGGGAATGTTGGAGTGGGAAGTATACCATTTTTATATAGAATGGTCAGGGCAGGTTTTATTGAGAAGGTGATAGTTGAGTGATGATGACCTGAATTTGATGAGGAAACAACTATGGTGGATATTTGGACAAGTGTGTTTCAGATAACAAGTTCAAAATCCTTGTATTGGGGGTAGGCTCATAATATTTTAGAAAACTAAGAAAGTAATTGTGTAATTATTTGTTTCATATTTGCTTTCCCAGTAGATTCTGTTATCCACTAAAATGGATATTATCTCTGTTTTGTCATCATTGCATTCTTGGCACTTAGTTTAGTGCCAAACAGATGGTAGGCAGTGGGGCAGTGGATAAATATGGATGAATTCATGAATGATGAGGGGGCGTTTTGAAGGAATCACCTGCCCGATCCCCCTTTCTGAAGTTCTATTTCAAACTGCAGAGGTCTTTATAGATCATAAAAAAACGAGAGTTCTTTAGGTAGAATGATTCTTCCAAAAGGCATTGTTGATTAGTAGTATTCTTGGGATGGCAAAGATTTTATTTCTTATCCTATTGATAGGGATCCTTCTGTTTCAGATGTTTGGTCTAGATTGGGAAGATCCTTGGCTGTGAAAGATATTCTTGCAGTAGAATCTGAAATCAGGTTGCTGGGTTAAAATTTCTGTTTGATACTTGCTAGCTGTGTGACGCCGTTCCTACCCCCCATTTAATTCACCTTTAAATGCCTTGGTTTTCTTATCTGTAAGGTAGATACTGTTTTCTCTGTTCCAGTATTCTTTACACCGTAAACATTTCCTTTTGCATAATAGGATTTTCTCATTAATCTTCCAGTACACTACCATATAAACATTTTTCCCCTTTTTTATTTTTTATTTTTTTTAAAAGATTTTATTTATTTGTCAGAGAGAGAGCAAGTACAAGAAGGGGGAGCGGCAGGCAGAGGGAGAAGCACACTCCCTCCTGAGCAAGGAGCCTGATGTGGGGCTCCATCCCAGGATGCTGGGATCATGACCTGAGTTGACTGAGCCACCCAGGCATCCCATTTTTTCCCCCTTTTTAAAAAGGGAGCTATGATTAAGAACATAGGACTTTGGAATTAAATGTACTTGGGTTCTGTAAAAGCTTAGCTCTTAAAGTTACTTGTTAACATGTATCAAAGTTTTTATTTAACTAATGAGAGATCAATCAAGAAGACAGAACTGCTTCCAAGAGTATTTGAGCATAAGGAGTTCACCTATTCATTAAGGAAAGGGATGCCATGATAAAATGACTAAGCTACATAGAAGTCTGATAACTTTTTTTTTTTTCAAGATTTATTTATTTTAGAGAGGTGGGGAGGGGCTGAGAGAGAACCTCAAGCAGACTCCTTGCCAAGTGCGGAGACTGATGCAGGGCTCGATTCCATGACCCTGACATCATGATCTGAGCTGAAACCGAGAGTCGGCCACTCAACCGACTGAGCCTCCCAGGCACCCCAGAAGTCTGGTTAACTTTTAAAGGACAGGGAAGCCATATCTCCTTTGGGATTTAATCCTCAGAAAATTTGGAATGTAAAACATTGAGTTCAATTTAAATATCATCATGGTCTTTATCATCATCTCTAATATCATCATACTGGATTTCATCATCATTTCCATCACCAAATGTATATCTCATTGATTTTAGCAGGCTTTGGAAGCTTGCCACATGCTCTCAGATTTATACCTTCATCTGCATTGTAGTTTAAAATTACATCAGTTCTGTTATCCTCATAGTCTGTCAGACCGATACAATGTATGAGGTATTTATTCAAGCCATTTTTCTCAGTTTTCCTTTCATATGACATAATCTCTTCACACCATCAAGACACATTACTTCTGATTATACATTTCCCAGTATTTTGATTACTTGGTTATACTCTTATTCATCCTGTTTACACACCAGCTTTTTTCAGGTTCATTTTCACTCTTACCTCTGCACCTGTTTTTACCTCCTTTACCTTTTTTCTTGGTCATTACAATACCTCATGGCATCTTAGTCTCCTTTCCTGTGGTGGTGGTGGCAGCTGTTCTTCCAAAAGGCACATGGGATTACCTAGCATGTTATGCAAAATGGCACTCTGCAGGTGCGGGAGAGTTTTGAGACTGAGCTTTTCTGAGCCAGCCTCAGTGGCAGCAAATTCATATCCCTCCCTCTTCCCTTTCCATGTGTGTTAATGTGTTTAAGGTTTTCTAGGGCAGGTCTAGAGGAAACCTTTATTCTTGTGCTCTCTTAGCCTCATTACTAAGGTGGACCTCTCTTTGGGACTTTACTGAATGTCGCAAGGATTCAATGAGGACTCTCTATCTTGTTTGTAAGAAGTCTAATGATTCCTGGCCCTCTGTGAGCTCTAGTATCATCAAATAATTTTACTCAGCTTTAGCTACCTGGTAATTTTTCTTTCCCAGAACTTGGCTTTGCTTAACCTTATGTGTTTTCACCCTATGCATATATAGGTTGTCATTCAGGTAATTTAAGGGGATCTCTCTCTCTCTGTCTTTTTTAAAATTTAAAAAATAGGTCTTTGCATAGTTCTCTCACTTCAGGGACTTTTCCCCCCAAATAGTTGTTTTGTTTTGTTTTGTTTTTGTGGTCTGACTTCTGCCTTTTCAACTTAGCAATGCACTAGATTATTTTTGGGTTTCCCCTTCAACATACTGTAATCTCAAAAGTGCTTTCAGAAAGAATCCCAGGTAATTATAGTTCTTCCCTGTTCCCTTTCTTCTTCTTCTTCGTCTTCGTTGTCTTCATTTTCTTCGTCTCCTTCGTCTTCTCCTCCTCCTCCTCCTCCCTTTCTCCCTGGAATCAGTTTTGTGTTGCCTGTTGTCCAAAATCAGATACATAGTTTATTCCATTTTCTAGTTGTTTACATTTGGAAGTTAATTCTGGATCTTATTACTCCCTTGTGGTAAAAGTAGAGATCTCTTAACACTTTCAAAATGAGGAATGATATTCTTAGCAAGTGATATGTCCTGCCCATTTCAAATTGTGTTCAAATACCATTATGTGTAAAAATTCACTTTTAAATGTTGCTTAAATTAAATTGATCTTAGTAACAACATTTCTGTTATTATTCCACACATAGTTATAAATAAAAGCTGCTTTGGCTGCTTTTCATCTAATATTAGCTCCCAGTCAACTGATGCATTAAATTAAAGTTGGTGTAACGCTAATGATTTATAATAGCTGATTCTTTTTGGTACTTTTATGCCTCACTGAGGATCACTGGCTGTTTTATGATACTTTTCTTTCTTTCTTTTTGTTTATTTATTTATTTTTAAAGATTTTATTTATTTATTTGAGAGAGAGAATGAGATAGAGAGAGCATGAGAGGGGGGAGGGTCAGAGGGAGAATCAGACTTCCTGCTAAGCAGGGAGCCCGATGCGGGACTCGATCCCTGGACTCCAGGATCATGACCTGAGCCGAAGGCAGTCGCTTAACCAACTGAGCCACCCAGGCGCCCATCTTTCTTTTTTTTTTAAGCAGGAATCAGTATAACTAAAAAAAAAAAAACCTTAAAATAATTCTTACTTGGTATAGTAACTTTTTAAAAAAGATTTTATTTATTTATGAAAGAGAGAGCACATGAGTGAGGAGGGGGGAAAAGGAGAGGCAGAAGCAGACTCCCTGCCGAGCAGGGAGCCTGATGTGGGGCTCAATCCCAGGACCCCTAGATAATGACCTGAGCCGAAGGCAGATGCTTAACCAACTGAGCCACCCAGGCACCCCAGTATAGTAACTTTTTACTAATAAAAATATGTTTTATGTTTTATCCATTGAGGATCCAGTGAAATATAGTGTAAGTTTAGTACTGCTCAATTCTTTAAAATTCCTCCAATTAGTTTAAGAACATTGATAATTGGAAGTAGAGTATAAACATGAACTGGTATGAACTTAACTGAGAATGTCTCATTAAGTTTGGAATTAGGGAAAAGGATGTGTTTGATGAAGAACAATATACTGAGCTGAATTTTTTTTTTTTTATATAGGATATGAGGTGTTCATGAAAGTGAATGATTCTCATGGTTGATTCTATTGGTGACATGACCTTCATTCATCATTAATGCTTACAGTATTTCAAGTTACCGTATTAGGTGCAAGATTCTTCTTCTAATAGTCATTATGTGTCTATGCTGTTCTTGGAAGAGAGACTGCAAATTCTTAGGAGAGTGTTTGAAAATGAACCAGTAGCAGCACTGTGATTTGTATCTTGTGTACTCAGGCTCAACATAGGCTTATTTATTTATTTATTTGAGTGGGAGAAGGGGGGATTTTCATTATATTTATTTTTTTAGAGAGGGAGGACACAGGCATTTTTGACTCTGGGATTAGAATTGTACATTGTTAATCTTAGGAAAAAATATTAAAGAAATTTATAGCCATAATATACATATCTCTCAAAGGATGAGAGTCAGGGTTGTAATTATAGGTGAAAGAACTATAAATTTGTTAGTTCTTACAGATGGCAACAAAATGTCTGATTCTGTTACTTTTTCTTTTTTCTTTTCTTTTTTTTTTTTTTTTTTAAGATTTTATTTATTTATTTGACAGAGACACAGTGAGAGCAGGAACACAAGCAGGGGGAGTGGGAGAGGGAGAAGCAGGCTTCCTGCCAAGCAGGGAGCCCGATGCAGAGCTCGATCTCAGGACCCTGGGATCGTGACCTGAGTCAAAGGCAGACACTTTAACGACTGAGCCACTCAGGTGGCCCATGTTACTTTTTATTATTTCTTAAAATATTTTTCCTGATGTCTTTAAAAACTACTGCTTCTAGATATATCCATTGAGTGTGGTGTGGCAAAAAACTGTTTAGTCTTTAATTTTTTGACAGCAGATGTAAAATGCAGACATCTATTCAAGATCTTTTAGATACTAATGATTATTCAAACTAATGTATGACAGTCACTAGATACCTTTGCCAAAGCTGCTTTGGGTTTATCTGTTACTAAAAGAGGTATGTCTACCTGTAGTGCTGCCTAGGCAGCATGGATGCACTGCATTTCATCCTCCTCAGTTGCTTATCATTGAAATTTATGGATTATGTTTGTTATTTTGATAGTGTTGTTTTCTTGTAACTCTGCCCCTGAAGAGTAATAATCCCTTGGTCAGTCAAACCATACTGCTTTGATTGATTTGGAGTCAAGACAGTAGATCTAGCTGTGAATTTTGGCTCCTGGTTTTGTGACCTTAGGTGAGTTACTTAACCTCTGCTGGTTTATTATTATAGTATGGTAGTTAATTGAGTAGACTCTAGAGTGTTTGTGAGGATTTGCATCCTGGCTGTGCTACTTTTTTTTTTTTTTTTTTTAAGAGAGAGAGCTAGCAAGCATGTACACTCATGCATGCACACGTGTGGGGGGGGGGCAGAGGGAGAGAATCCCAAGCAGACTCCACTGGGGGGCGGGGAGGGAGGGGCCAATCTCAGGACCCTGGGATCATGACCTGAGCCGAAATCAAGAGTTGGATGCTTAACTGACTGAGCTACCCAGGCTCCCCATGGCTCTGCTACTTACAAGCTATGTGACTTTGGGCAAGTTACTAACTTTTCTGCCTTCTCATCTGTAAATTAGGGATAAAAATAGTATTTATCTGTAAAATACTTTAGTAAGCCGGGCACATACTAAGCACTCAATAAATGTTTGCTATTATTTTCTATAAAATGAGGACAAAAATAACATAATAGGGTTATTATGAGGCCTGAATGAATAAATAGATCACTTTGCACAGGAACCTACTACATGTTCAGTAAATGAGGTACTATAATGGGATTGATGATAATTATGATCATGCAGCAGATGTGTCTATGGAATAAGATCCAAGATTTGTAACAAAAGAGAGCACACTCGAGTGCCATTGATTTGCTAATTGGTTGAGACACACAGAGTGAGTTGCAGTGTTCTCTTAGGTCACTTGTACAAAACAAATCAACTTTTGTATCCCAGTTGGTACACAAGATGTGATAGATGAAAACTCCTATCCAATAAGACTTCAGAATTGTAATCTTATTATACTTGTTGTGGTATCAGTACAGTTTAGGATTGGTCACACTCCACAAACAGCCAAAGAAGTAAAAGTATATATTGGGGAAAGCTTTTATATTAGCTCTGTTGATTAAAGATATGATATAAAATTTCTGCCAGTATCAAGCGTTACTCAGAATCTGTGAAAAATGGATAGGAACTTGTGATGCAGGCTGCTGGTATACTACCCAACCTTAAATCTGTTTTTCTCTTCTATATTAATTGATCCTCTTTTTTTTTTTTTAGGTAGGTACATTGACACCTTGGAGAAAAGACTGTATTTTGTAGATAAGTGACTAAGTTATGGCAATAAAGATAAAGCAGAAATAGTATGTGTTTGTGTGCTTGTAAAGGTCAGTGACTCCTCCGGAAGAGATCCCATTTTGCCATTCAGTTTCTCCTTTTTGACCTTTATTGAAGACATAGTAACTAGAGCTTTAGCAAACATTTTGGACTATGAGGTGATCTTGACGATGGAAGCCAGTCACAGAGAATGGTGGAAGAGAAAGTTAGAAACTTGGGTCCCTGAGGATACTATGCAACCACCATCTCTACATGGCCTTTCTCTAGATGACTTTTACAAAAGAAAAAATAAACCTCAATCTTGTTTAAGCCAAGCTGCTCTTGTGTTGGGGTATTCTGTAATGTGCAGAACCATATCCTTATACTGAGGGGAAGCAGTATAAATAATAAAGCACTATTGAGATTTAATGGTTTGTGTGGGAGGAGTGAAGATTTAAGGAGAATTGGAGGCTAACACTAAATGACTAAGGGAGGGATGCCCAGTCCTTAAGTGTCTGCTTTTGGCTCAGGTCATGATCCCAGGGTCCTGGGATCGAGCCCTGCATCGGACTCCCTGCTCAGCGGGAAGCCTGCTTCTCCCTCTCCCACTCCCCTTGCTTGTGTTCCCTCTCTCGTTGTCTCTCTCTGTGTCAAATAAATAAATAAGGTCTTTAAAAAAGAAAAATGACTAAGGGATTGTGGGTCTACTTTGATCATACTGGTGAAATTTTATTAGATTAATAGGAAATAGGAAACTTATTGTACATAGAATTGTACATTGATTCATGTACCTGTTGGCCATTTGTATATCATCTTTGGGAAAATGTGTTGAGAGCCTCTGCCCATTTTTTAAATGGATTGTTTGGCTTTTTTCTATTGACTTGTGTGAGTTCTTTATATATTTTGGATATTAATCCCTTATCAGATATATATCTTACAAACATTTTATCCCATTCGATAGGTTGTCTTTCCATTTTATTGATGGTTTCCTTTGTTGTACAGAGGTTTTTTTAGTTTGATGTAGTCCCATTTGTTTATTTTTGCTCTCGTTGCATTTGCTTTGGTATCAAAGTCAAAAAAATAATTTCCAAGACTGATGTAAAGGAAGTTACAAGATCTTGTGGTTCAGAGTCTATGGGAATAAAGAAAGGTTTAACCCATAGACCTTTATTTACTAATAAATTATCATAGCTTTCATTTAGCAAGCCCATACTACATACTAGTCACCATGACTAGCACTTCACACAAATACCTCAGTCCAAAACTACTATATTCATTTAAACTAGTAAAGTAAATAAGGGTTAATAGTCTCACTCAATCAAAATACTAAAATAAAAGCTATAATAATTATAACCAATATGTTCTAACTCTACTTGGTTTGAAATGAGTGTTATTAACTAATTTACAAAGAGGTTAAATACTATGGTCACAGTCACAGCTAGAAAGTAGATGAAATGGGCAAACACAGTTGACTATAAACCTCCCTCACTGTTAAATTTCTAATGATTATATTGCTAAACGTTACTGAGTATATCTCTTTGTATAGATTTTTTTAGTAGTTGCTTTTAAGTATTACCTGAAAGATACATAACTTATCACAGTCTTCTCACATTGATGTCTTACGAGTTTGAGTGAAATGTAGAAACTTTACCCCTCTGAAGTACCATTACTCTCTCTCACTTACAATATAATTGTCTTAATTTTCCTCTACATGTATTTAAAACCATAACAGGCATTATCAAAACATAATGTAGAAAAGTCAAGAAGAGAAAGGAAATTCTTTTATATTTACCCGTGCTTTTGCTCTTTCTGTTGTTCTTTTTTCCTTCTGGGATATATGAAGCAAAAAGAAAACTCAGAACTCACTGCTATGTTATTGCTTTAGTTCCTAGATTATTAGCAGCTCTGCCTTTTCTATCTTTCACAGTCCTCTTGTATTTGTTTTATATAGTGTCCAGGGTTTTTAGCTGTTCTTAGTGGGAGGGATAGGAAGAAGTCTGTCTTTACCATCTTGGAATGGAACCAAAAATCACTTCACTATTTTAAATGTAAAAAAATTAAGTCAAATGGAATTTGTTTTATCTAGTTTTCCTAACTGTGTGCTATTTGGGAGGAAAAGTTTGAGGCCTTTCAATCTCTGAATTAAATTATACTTGAAATGATCTACTGATATAGCTGCTTGTCCTTGAGTTAAAAGGTATGTGTGGAAGGAGATTTTCTAGCCTCCCTTGTAATTCTTAAAGTCAGCAGGCTATTCTTAACAGTAACAAAAAAATAGCTATCATTGGTTTTGGTTCTGCCGCTTACTGACTTTACAACCTTGGGAAAGTTATTTAATCTCAATGTGCCTTAATTTCCTCCACTGTAAAATAGGGATAATAGTACTTACATCAGGAGGTTGTTGAGAAGATTAAAAATACTATAATTGTGAAGTACTGCAAAAAATACCTTGCATTCAGGAAGCACTACATAAATGTAGCTGTTATCATCATTACACTTAGAATGATAGGCCCCCTATGATAGCAATTATTATAATCATTTCAAGGATAAAAAATTCAGGCTCAATCTGCCTTCAGCTCAGGTCATGAATCTGGAGTCTTGGGATTGAGCCCCACATCAGGCTCCCTGCTCAGTGGAGTCTGCTTCTCCCTCTGCCCATCACCCCACTCATGCTCTCTCAAATAAATAATAAAATCTTAAAAAAAAAATTCGGGCTCAGAGAAGGTAAGATGCCCTATTTTAATTCCTTGCTGGCCCAATTCTATATTGGTATGGCCAGGATTTAGACCTGTTCTGTCTGACCTTAGAACTTAGAGTTTCCAAGGCATCATGCTATGTACCTGTCAACATCAAATCCTTCTGCATCCCGCATTTTCACCTAATATTATATTGTGTGTATTTGTCTTAATTAAGCTGAGCCATGGTAGCTCACTAGTGATTATCCCATAACTTACTTAAACTTCTCTTTTTAGGATATATAAATTATCTCTCTGTCACCCATCTGGCTCACATATTAGTGAATTATTAGCCAATAATATCATCATAATATTCTGCATACATGCAGTAGCAAAGATTAGCCTTTAAAGGGCTTTCATGCCTCTTAGATGAAGATTGAAATGTGTGTGTATTTTTAAATATATCCCACTAAATTTTTCTGTAGCATAAAATGTTTATTACACTTTTGAAACTCTCTTGTTCTTTAGAAACAGTTTTAAGTCTGTTTGAATCTGAATTTTTAATCTGTTTTTTTAGAAAGTTTTCTAGAAAGATTGTGACTCTCTATTCATTACTTGTATCTGACTTAGAATTTTTCAATACATTTGTCTGCCCTTCTTAGCTATGAAATGTGATGTTTTTTAAGTTTTTAATTTTAATTCCAGTATAGTTATAGTGTTATAATTAGTTTCAGGTGTATAATATAATGATTCAATAGTTCTGTAGAACTGTATACATCATTACTCAGTGCTCATCATGAGAAGTGTACTCTTAATCCCCTTCACCTATTTTACCCATTCCCCCCAAACAATTTCCCCTGATACACTTTATTTTAAATGAGCACCCTCAGTTAAAGTTACTACTTTTTCTTCAACAAGAGCATTTTTTACTTGAAGCATATTTCAGAGTACATGGTTCTAAAAGATATATATAAAACATTCCATCCAGGAAAAATAGAGTATATATTTTCCTCAAATGTACACAGAAGAATCCCCTGGTTAAATCACATAAAAAGAGACATAACAAATACTACAAATTTAAGAAGACTGAAATCATACCAAATATATTTTCCAGCCACAATGATATAAAACTAAAGATCAACAATAAAAGAAAGCTGGAAAAATCTACAATACAAATATTAAATATTTAATATGCAAATATTAACACACTACTGCATAGGCAGTGGGCCAAATAAATCAAACAGCAAATCAAAATATGTGTCAAAACTAAAGAAAAAGAAAACACAATATTCCAAAACCTATGAGCTGCAGCAAAAGCAGATGTTAGAATGAAATTTATGTTCTGATGCTTGTATTAAGAAAGTTCAAATAAACATTACACCACAAGGAACCAGGAAAAGAAGAAACTTAGCTGAAATTTAGTAGAGGAAGGAAATAACAAAGAAAAATCAGAAGTAAATAAAATAGAGACCAGAATAAAAAAATAACATAACATTGAAAGTAATGATCATTAAAAAAAAAAAGAACAAACACAAAATTGGCAGTGCTTTAATTACATTAACTAAGAAAAAAAGATTCAAAAACCAAAATGAGAAATGGAAGTGAAAACAATGTAGCAGTAACCACAGAAATACATAGTGTGATAACAGATTACTATAAACAATAATATAATAAACCCAAATAATTTCTAAAAATGTACAAGTTACCACAATCTAATCATCAATCTTGAATCCAAGAAATAGGAAATCTTAGACCAATAATATGAATGAAAGTTGAATTAGGAATCAAAAAACTCCCAGCACATGGTTTCATCGGTGAATTCTACCAAACATTTAAAAATATAATGACAGTCTTTATCAAAATCTTACAAATAATGGAATATAGGGAGCACATTCAAAATCATTCCATGAAGCCGGTACTGCCCTGATACCAAAGCAGGGTAAAAATAATACAAGAACAAAAAAATCTAGTTTGATCTAAGTTTGCTACTCCAACTTTCTTTTGACATCCATTTGTGTGATAAATGTTTCTCTACCATCTCACTTTCAATTTGCAGGTGTCTTAAGGTCTAAAATGAGTCCCTTGTAGGCAGCATATAGGTGGGTCTTGTTTTTTTAATCCATTCTGACACTCTGTGTCTTTTGATTGGAGTATTTAGTCCATTTATATTCAAAGTAATTATTATTATTATTATTTTCAGATTTTATTTGTTTATTTGACAGAGAGACAGCGAGAGAGGGAACACAAGCAGGGGGAGTGGAAGAGGGAGAAGCAGGCTTCCTGCTGAGCAGGGAGCCTGATGCGGGGCTTGATCCCAGGACCCCGGGATCATGACCTGAGCCGAAAGCAGACACTTAACGACTGAGCCACCCAGGCGCCCCAGTAATTATTATTTTTTTAAAAGATATTTATTCAGAGAGTGTGCGTGGGGGGAGGGGCAGGGGAAGGAGAGAGAGAACTCAAGTAGACTCTGTTCTAAGCATGGAACCCAACATGATCTCATGACCCTGAAATCATGACCTGAGCCAAAATCTTGAGTTGGATGCTTAACTGACTGAGCCACCCAGGTGCCCCCAAAGTAATTATTCATAGATATGTATTTATTGCCATTTTGTTATTTGTTTTGTTGTTGTTTTTGGAGATTTTCTATGATTCTTTCTTGTCTTTGATACTTTTGGTTTCTCCTTTACAAGGAGTCCCCTTTAATATTTCTTGGAGGGCTGGTTTAGTAGTCATGAACTCCTTCAGTTATTATTTGTGTGGGAAACTCTTTATCCTCTCCTATTCTGAATGATAACCTTGCTGGATAGAGTATTCTTGGCTGCAGATTTTTCCCATTCAGCACTTTGAATATATCATGCCACTCCCTTCTGGCTTGTTAGGTTTCTGTTGAGAAATCTCCAGCTAGCGTTATGGGTTTTCCCTTGTATGTTATGGATTTCTTCTGTCTTGCTGCTTTTAAGATTTTTTTCTTTATCACTATATTTTGCAAGTTTAATTATAATATATCTTGGTGTTGGCCTGCTTTTGTTGATTTTGATGGGAGTTCTCTGTGCCTCCTGGATCTGTATGTCTGTTCCCTTCCCCATATTAGGGAAGTTTTCTGCTATTATTTCTTCAAATAAATTTTTGGCCCCCTTCTCTCTCTCTTCTTCTGAGACTCCTGTAATACAAATGTTATTGAGTTTGATGTAATCACTGAGTTCTCTAAGCCTATTTTTGTGTTGCATGATTCTCTTGTTCGGCTTCATTATTTTCCATTATTTTGTCTTCTGGGCTCTGCAGCTTATCATGAGTTGGCTTGAATGCAAGTGTTTGGTTTGAAATTATTTTTGGATATATTTCTTTCTGAACATCTAGTTTGGACACTTCCTATATATAAAAATAAATGAATAAACATATGAAAATGACTGAATCTTAGTTTTAATTCTTCTAAGGCTTGATTTTAATTTTATTTTGCCTAGGATTTTAACTATAGGTATTAAATAAATATATGCACACTTGGGTGATATTCATGCATTCAGGTTTTCATTCAATAAATACTAATAAAGGGCTTGCTCTGTTTTAGGCACTGTGCTCTAAGTCCTTGTTCTACTAGTTCATACCTTTTAGTATTGGAAATAAATAAGTCAGTAAGTGTTGTGATAGAGAATAATAGAGGATGGTGAGTGCTTTTTAAAAAAGATAAGGTGTTGTAGCATTTAGGGTCCCAGTTTTGTTCTGGAACCTACCCTTAGGGTTAAATCCTGATTAGTCTAAGCCATAATGGTAATCCCATCCCACTTGTCAGTGATTGATTTTGTGAGGCACAGGTGAGTCAGTCCTGGATAATAAGATGTGCAGATCTTCTAGGGGATACTTCTGTTAGTAGTTTCTTCTTCCTTAAATTGAGATGGACTAAAGGTGATTACCAATTGTTCTTTGGTAATGTGTGTACCATAATTACATGTAGCTGGGATTGAGGCAGCCAACTTGTTCATGAAGAATGCTAGCCTTAGGACAGAAGCTGACATGCCAAGGGGATAGAATAGAAAGATGAAAATAGATTTTTGGAGTGATTAAATAAACTAACTTTTTGTCTACTGAGAAAATTTCCTTATTTTTAAAGCTATTTGGAGTTAGAGTTTCTCTAACTTGTATCCTAACATGTCATAATTGATACAGTTTATCAGGGACTATCTCTGAAAAGAGGTGACATTTATTTAAGTAGAGATATGAATTATAAGAATGAGCCAAAGGAATTATAGTTCAGGTAGAAGGAACAGGAAGAATGACGGTGCCATGATAGGTAAGAACTTGGCAGAAGGCTAGCATACCTACTTTCTGATGACCAAGGGAAAAATAGTAGTAACTAATGCAAATCACCATTACATATATTATTTCATGTAATCTTTACAATTATGTGAGGATGTACTGTTATTCCCATTTTATAGTTGGGTAAACCGCCTATATATTTATAGCCAGTCATTAATTTGAAATGGTTGCTGTTTCTACTCTATCGTGCTGCCAATCAAATATATATTATGTAATACTGGATAATCAGATAAAATGGTAAGGGTATACATTTGAATTTTTTAGTATTACTACTTTTCAGCAGTTTTAATCTATTCAGGCCAAAGGTACAGATGCCAAGGCCAGATTTCTGGACCCATTTGAATAGTACAAATTAATTGCATCAGTAAACACAGCCTGGTGTGTTATCTTGAATTAAGCTGAGTGAGATACTCCTGATGGAAACCTCATAAATGTGATTATTTGTTTGCACTTCAAAATGAGGAAGATTAATTTCTAAGATATTGGCTGGTTTCAGTGAATTTAAATAGAGTATTTTGTGCTTAGGTATTCAGGATGCCTAGCATTTTAAATTCGTATGTGCATATACTGTGACCTTACTGATAAGCGGTGTGAAAGTATGATCGATGACTCAGGAAGTCATGAATGAAAATTGAATTTTATAGTCTTGGTAGGGGCTATATGAAAATTTCCTTTTCTGTCCTCTCCTATTCTCTCCCTTCCCCTCCACTGCCTTCTTGCCTCCCATTCTACTTTCTTCCTCCCTGCCTTTATTCTACATTTCAGTTTAGTTGATTACATCAGTGCTTTTTACCATAATAAAAGTTGATTTCAACTAGCATTAAAGGGCCATATTTATGATATTTTTTTCCTTGTTTTTTCCTACTTTCTTAAATTAATAAACACATAATTTTATAAACTTCCCTTTTCCATAGGGAGGCTAGACAGTAAGTGGTAGTTTAAATAAATTATATATAACAGTACTTAATTTAAAAATGAATTTAGATCAAATGGGAAGATATTTAAAGTCTTGGGTATATGTTAATCTAGAATTGAATTCTGTATGTACAGGGCTTTTAAAATATTTGTACTTTTTTTTTCTTTTTTTCCCCCCAAGATTTTATTTATTTATTTGAGAGAGAGAGTACATGAGAGAGAGAGAGAGAGCATTGGGGGGGGGGGGTAGAGGCAGAGGGAGAAGCAGAATCCCCGCCAAGCAGGGAGCCTGACTCAGGGCTCTATCCCAGCACCCTGAGATCATGACCTGAACCAAACGCAGACACTTAACCAACTGAGCCACTCAGGTGCCCCCCCCAAAAAAAATATTTGCACATTGTAATTGGTAACTAGCTTTTCTCCAGAAGTTTTATTTATATTTCCCTTTATCAACCTGATACATTTAAAATGCAATAGTTACACTTAACTTCTGCCACATTATAGTAGTTACTAATTAAACTTGTTAAATAAATGATTTTCTTTTCTGTTAAATTTTTCATTTCATTACAGTGAATTACTTCAAGTAGTCTGTAATAGTGATTTGGTTTTTCCACTTTCCAGTTAAGAAAGTAAATTCTTCTAAAGATGATAACTCTCTGAACTATATATTTTATAATGATAATAACTAGTATATATTTATTATAATTTAGAGAATCATTTGAATATTTGTGATTATATCTTTTGTTCTGAGAGAAGGTTAGACTACTAAGAAAACTGAACACAGTTTATGGTTTGTTAATTATATTACTAGTTATTTGAGTTGATTCTTACTGTTTTTGAAATGTGTGCAAAATACAATTTTCACATTAACAGTTGGATTGAAGTTGATTATATCTATAGAATAATTACCTTTGGAATTTTTTCATTAAAAAAAAGAATGTACAATAATTTTGCTGAAAAAAACTCTTCCGTTGAAACTCAAGATGCAAGCACATAATTTAGCCATTTAATGACTTAGCAGCCTCCAATTATTGACATTCCCAATTACATTCACAAAATGGAGATAGTTTAAACTTTCTCTTAAAATGTTTTTCAACTGTATTGAAACATAATTTACATCAATAAAATATACCCATATTAAGTGTACAGTTAGATGATTTTTCTCAAATATATACCTTCATGTAGCTGTCATTCCCCTTTTTAGTCAGTCACCTGCTTGCTCCCTGGCCCTTTGTATTAGTTTCTTTGTTCTAGAATTTCATATCAGGGTGAATTTTTTTATCCCTGGTATCTTTAGCCAGACATGTTACTGAGATTCATCCATTTTATATATATTAATAGTTCGTTCCTTTTTACTGTTGAATAATATTCTATTATATGAATAAGTCACAATTTGTTTATCCATTCATGTGTTAGTAGATACTTGGATTTTTGTGAAATTTTGGCTCTTATAAATCAGCTGTGAACATTCTTGTACAAGTCTTTGTATGAACATATGTTTTCATTTCCCTTGTAAATACTTAAGAATGGAATTGTTGAGTTATATGGCAAATAAACATTTAGCTTTTATGAGACTGTCAAACTTTTTTTTCCTTTTTTCTTTTCTAGAAAAATTCATGTAAAATTGCTGTTACATCTTCTATAAATATATTTGGTAGAATTCCCACATAAAGTCATATGGGCCTGGAGTTTTCTTTTTGGGAAAATTTATAAATACGAATTCAACATCTTTAATCGTTATGAGCCTATACAGCTATTCAGATTGTCTACTTCTTGATTGAACTTTGATTATTTCTTTTAAGGAATTTGCCGGTTTCAGGTCTGGCTTTGTACTTGTTGACACAAAGTTGTTTACAGTATACCCTTATTATCTTTTTGTAGCATCTGTAGTGATGCTCCCTCTTTCATTCCTAATATTGGCAACTTATGTCTTCTTCCCCCCCCTCATTAGTTCAGCTGAAATATTATCAATTTTATAGGTCTATTCAGGGGTCTTGTTTTTGGTTTCATTGTGTTTTTTTCTATTGCTTATCTGTTTTATATTTCATTGATAGAGTTTACATTTTGAATCTTTTACCTATTTCGCCAAACTTTCAAATACTGTCATACCTCTTAAAAGATAATGTAGGAACTTTAAAATAATACCATTCCCTTTTCTGCCTGTCATCCTTTATTATTGTCATACACTTTATGACATTGTTACATGTCCCATAATACTTTGTCATTAGTTTTAAAGATTCAAATTTATTTTAGAAGAAATTAAAATGAGGTTTCATTTATCCTTACCATCCATTTTAATATGTCTGTTTAGATCCATTGTTTATATTCACATTTCCATCTACAATCAGCCTGATAAGCATCCTTTTACATATATCTTGTGGTATCTGCTGCCAACAAGTTCTTTCAGCTTTTGGTTACTGAAAATGTACTTGTTTTGCCTTTATCTTAAAAAAAAACACAACTTTATTTGGAATAATTTTAGAATTATAGAAAATTTGCAAAGAAAGTACAGAGAGTTTCCATATACTCTTTGCCAGGTTTCCCATCTTACACAGCTGTGGTAATTTGTCAAAACTAATAAATTAACATTGGTACAATATTATTAACTAAATATTATTACAGATCATAATGGATTTCACCAGTTTTCTTCTGGTGGTATTGTAGATCCAATCCAGGATACCATGTTGCATATAGTCATTATATCTCCTTGGTCTTCTCAAATCTTTGACAGTTTCTTGGTTGTTTCATGTTTTTCTTATGACCTTGATAGTTTTGAAGAGTACATTCAGGTCAGTTTGGGTTTGTCTAGTATCTTTCTCATTACTAAAATGGATTACGGGTTTACAGATAAATACCATAAAGATGATGTACCCTTCTTCATTACCATTTAGAATTGTTCCATCACTGTAAAAATTTCCCCTGCAGCCCCTTTGTAATCTGCCTCTCCTTGCATCTTCAATTCTTAGCTACCGCTGATCCATTTTTCATCCTACTTTTCCATCTTTCATAATGTTAAATAAATGAATCACAATATGCAGCTTTTGATTCTTGCTTCTTTCATTTAGCAAAATATATTAGAGATTCATCCATTTTATTGTGTGGATCAATAGCTCGTTCCTTTTTATTGCTGAGTAGTATTCCATTGTTTTTGACATATCAGAGTTAAATTCATTCACCTGTTAAAGGCTACCTCAATTTTTTTTCCAGTTTTTGCTTATTATATGTAAAGCTGCTATAAACATTTAGTATCAGTTTTTATGAGAACATAAGCTTTCATTTCTCTTGGGTTGATACCTAAGAGTGGCAGTCTTGGGTAAGTGTAGTTTTAACTTTGAATCCTAAAACTAAAACTTCTTTAAGAAAACATAGGAGAAAATATATGGGACCTTGGATTTGGGATTGAATTTTTAGGTATAATACCAAAACCACAATTATGAAAAAAAAAAAAAGAATAAATCATACTTCATCAAAAAATTTAAAATTTTCTTGTGTGCAATACTGTTAAAAGAATGAAAAGGTAAGTCACAGACTGGGAGAAAATATTTGAAAAATCACTTATCTGGTGAAAGATTTGTATCTAGGATATGTAAAGAACTCTTAAATCTCAACGTAAACAAATAATCTAAAATAAAAATGGCAAAAGATCACAGTAGACACTTCACCAAAGAAGATATATGGATGGCAAATAAGCACAAGAAAAGAAAATCACTTGCTTAATGTCATTTGTTATTAGGGAAACTGAGTGCAAATTGAAACTACATCATGATACCACTCTACAGCTATTTTAATTGCTTTAAAAAATTAACAATATCAAATGCTGGAGAGATTGTGGAGTAACAGGAATTCTCATTCTTTGCTGGTGATAACTCAGAATGAGCATCCACTTTGGATTACAATGTGGCCTTTTTTTTTTTTTTTTTTAAATAAATATACCTTTTCCTTAGGACACAGTAGTCCCACTTGTAGGTATTTACTCAAGTTAAGTGAAAACTTAAGTTCATAGAAAACTGCTTTTATTTTAAAAATATTTTCACTGGATAGCAAAGTGTAGTTTTACCATTTTTTTTTTTTAATTTTAGCAACTTTAAAAGATGTTCCATTGTCCACTAGCTTGTACTTTTTTCTGAGCCCCCTGAAATTATTTTTACCATGTATGTATTTTTTTTTCCATGACTATTTTTCCCTTCTAAATTATGATTTTATTTGTATTTTACAATACGTTGGAAAGTCTGCATATGCCTAAGACTCAGCTTATTTTCAGTGTACATTACTTTAAGTTTGATGACAGGCTTTGTTCTGAGAAGTCCTTTTTCAAACTGAATGTCAAAATGGGGAAATGCTGATAGTTCTAACTGGCCCTGAAGCTAATGATGTAAATTGCTTTCTTGCTGATGATGATGGATGACTTTTATTTTGAGTTTTATCACCTAAACAAATTTTCAGTTCATGATGATAGTTACTATATGGTGATACAGCTGTGGGGAAAGCTGTAAAATACCGTAATATCTAAAGATAAGTGCATTTGTCACCATATATAGTTATAATTTTCTTTTTCTTGTGATGAGGGTATTTTTTTATTGCTCTGTCTTCAAGTCCATTGTACTTTTCCTCTGTAGTATCAAATCTGCTCTTTAATCCTTTCCAGAGAATTTAAAAAACTTTCAGATTTTTTTTTACTTATAGAAGTTGCATTTTTGTTGTAGTTTTTATTTTTTCAGTACAGTGATTTTTTAATTTAAATCTTAGTATATATTTTTAGTAGTTGTTTTAGTTTTCTTGTCTTCCTTTATCATCTCTGTCTTAGGGGTTTGTTTTAAAATGACTGATTTTCTTCTTGGTTCTGAGTCACGTTTTTCTCCTTTTTGACATCATGGTAAAAACACAGTTTTGGGGGGGGTAAAAATAATTCATAATTTATTAAACCATATTTCTTTTGGTGGGCAATTATGGTTTTTTCCAGTTTGGAGCTATTGCAAAAAATGTTGTAATGAGTAGCCTTGTAAAATGCATTTTGTTCATATGTTAAGACACATCTTAGTATAAATTACTGCTAGTGGAATTTCTCATCAAAGGACATGTTTTTACAGAAATACTTGATGTATAATGCCGTATTTCCCTTTGCATTGTGTCTAAGTTTATACATACTTGTATTGGCTAAATAAGTGCTGAATTATTTTTGAGTTTTAGAAGACCACCCTCTTATGAACTTGGTTCATAGTGGAACAAGTCTTTGTTCTGACTCTTAGTTAGTTCTATAGAATATTTTTATATACTCATCTTTTGCCCTTAGCATTAAAGTGAAGCCACTTGAATGTGATTCTTGGAAACATCATTTGCACATAGTCAGATGCTAAAGGAAGTCGATATTGGTCATTTTCTTATTGTTAGATATAAGAACAGTCAATTTGACAGTGTTATAAATGGTACTGCATTTGTTGTTGTTTTTCACAGAATGATTAAACTAGTTCTGTTTTTTTTTATTCTTATGTTAATCCCCATACATTACATCATTAGTTTTAGATGAAGTGTTCCATGATTCATTGTTTGTGCATAACACCCAGTGCTCCATGCAGAAAAACTAGTTCTGTTTTTAAGAAATTAATTAGTTGGTAGTTTATAGTCAGTTTCTCACTGTATCACTCAGTATGTTAGTTGCTGCAAGAAGAGGCTTTTTTGAGGTTGTTTCTGTGGAATTACTTCCCTTTGCAATTAGAATCCACTGGAATATTACCTCTTGAGGGCAGAGCTTCTCATTTGTCTTATTCACTGCTACAACTCTAGTGCCTAGGACAGTGTCTTTTATATGATAGGGACTTATTAAGTGTTTTTCGAATGAATGAGTGATTGAATCATGGTGCTTTATAGAATTAGGTAAAGTACATCGTAAATTTGTTCCACTTGTTCTCCATTTCAAATGTTGATTAGAACCATGCTATATATTTTAAAATAAATAATGTGTAAATGGCTACACTGAGTGAAGTAACTTATTTAGAAGGTAAACTACTCATGCCATCTCTCAGATGTGCTCCCTTCTCTACCGCAGCTGTGAAACTTTCCCGTCTTCTCAAGATACTAAATTCTCTCCTCTCAAGAAATCCCAGAGTAGTCATTTATATCAGATATCTTTTGTTCATCCTTTCTGTTTTGTATTTTGAATTACAATTTCATTTTTTTCCTATTTTATCTCCACTATTGGATTTTTTATACTTATTTTTATTTTCTAAATTATGTGTTGCTCTGGGGAAATGTTGGCTGACACTTAATGAGTTGATGGAAATGTTCTATATCTGCACCATTCATAATGGTAGCCATAGGCAAAAGTGGCTTTTGAACATTTGAAATGTGGCTACTGTGACTGAGGATAAATTTTTAATGTTAATTCTAGTTTAAGTAGTTGCATGTGGCTAGTGGCTATTGAAGTAGACAGTGCAGCTCTAGGGCTTACAATTTACATTTTTAAGTTAACAGTCTAATGTGCAGTGAGAACTTTATGACAGTGTTCTTCCATTTCCTCCCTTCTCTCCTTTTGTGCTTTGTCATCAGATATTCTACAGATATATAAATCTAGTGATACATCATTGCTATTTTTGAGTTAGACATTATTAAGTTAAGGGAAAATATGTCTTTATTTTCTTTAGATTTTTACCATTTCTGGTGCTGTTTCTTTGTGTAGATCCAAATTTCTATGTAGTATCATACTTCAGCTTGAAGGATTTTATTTAACTTCTTTCTGTAGTGCAGTTTTGCTGGCACAGACCATTTTTCAGCCTTCTTTTTTTTTTTTTTTCCTGGTAACTATTTTTGAAAGATATTTGCACTGGTTATAAGTTGACACTCTCCCCACTCCCATCCCCCCCCACCCAAAAAGTTGTTGCTTCATTGTCTTCTGGCTAACATTGTTTCTGATAAGAAATGTGTTCTCATTCTTTGTTTACTTGTATGTAGTTTTTCCCCCAGCTAACTGTAAGATTTTCTATCTTTGTTTTCAGCAGCTTTGTCTACATTTTAAATTTATCCTTCTAGCAGTTCTCTGCATTTCTTGGATTTGTGTTTTATCATTCATTGATTTTAGAAAATATATTTTTTGTGTCATTATCTCTCCTCTTTTTCTGTAACTCCAGTTACATATGTGTTAGATCATTTGATAATCAGTGCTCCCACAGATTTTAAATTTCTTCTTTTTTTTCTTCTTTGGGTTTTATTTTGGATGATATCTAACGACCTCTTGTCATGTTTGCTGATTAATTTTAACTTTTGTCCAGTTTTCTGATAAGCCTATTGAAAGTCCTCTGATATTTTATTTTTGTTAATTTGTTATTTTATCTGCTGAATCCTCCATCTATTCATATATGTTGTCCATACTTACCTTAGGTTTTTTAATATATTAGTTATAATTATTCTGAATTTTCTGTCTGATAGTTCTAACATCTAGTTCCTTTATGGGTCTGGTTCTGGTGTTTGCTTTATCTCTTGAAAATGGTTTGTTATATCTTGCTTTTTTTATGTGTCTCATGATTTTTTGTTGCATGCCAGACATAAGTACAGAGCTGTAAAGACTGAGGTCAATAGTATTTATGCCCGGAAATAGGTATTTTTCCTTTTGAGGCTGTTTGTTTATGTATGGATGGGGAGTGAGTCATTCCAGTCAGTGATTAAGTTGGGTTTGTTTTGTTGTTGTTTTTGTGGTTGTTACCTTCACTGAGTCAGAGACTTAAAATTCTTGGAGTAGTGGAATGCTCTTACCTCATTCTTAGTGTGGGGCCTGGAGTGCTAAGATTGCTCAATATTCTAGTCCATCCTTACTAATGCTTTCCATGTCTTTGGATGGCTGCATCACAAGATAATCTCTCTCAATGTTCTTTGTAATTTTTGATTAGTTGTTGGAGAGTGTGATGTTTATTTTGTTGTCTTTCTTGAAAGAATGTTGAGTTTTGTTTTGATAGGCATTTAGTTTACTTTTAGATCACCTTGATCCTTTTGTAGCTTGTTTTTAAGTTTTGTTATAGCTTTTGTAAGCCTTTTCTTAATTCTATGGCTAGAGTCATTAAACTCTGGCTTATGAACTATCTATAGCCTATTTTTATATAGCTTTTGAGCTAAGAATGGATTTTACATTTTTAAAGGGCTATAAAGAAACAAAAATAAAAACAAAAAATATGTGATAGAGGCTGTATGTGTCTCACATAGCTTATGGTATTTATTGTCCTGCTCTCTAGAGAAAATTTTCTGATCCCTGACCTAGGGCTTACTTAACCCTAACTTCTTTTTTTTCTTGATTAATTTATTTTATTTTTTAAAATTATTAATATATAATCTATTATTTGTTTCAGGGGTACAGGTCTGTGATTCATCAGTCTTACACAACACACAACACTCACCACAACACATACCTTCCCCAATGTCCATCACCCAGCCACCCCATCTCCCCACCCCCAACCCCTCCAGCAACCCTCAGTTTGTTTCCTAAGATTAAGAGTCTCTTATGGCTTGTCTCCCTCTCTGGTTTTGTCTTGTTTCATTTTTTTCCTCTTTTCCCCTATAATCCTCTGCCTTGTTTCTTAAATTGTGCATATCAGTGAGAACATATGATAATTGTCTTTCTCTGATTGACTTATTTCTCTTAGCATAATACTCTCTAGTTCCATCCACATTGTTGCAAATGGCAAGATTTCAATATTTGATGGCTGTGTAATATTCCATTGTGTGTGTGTGTATATATATATATATATATATATATACACACACACACACACCAACCCTAACTTCTAACATCTAAGATGTTTTATTTCTTTATTCAGTAGGAAACTGAATGCACCAGGTTTTCTCTGTGGCATTTTCATTGTTTTTGGTTGGAACTCTTCTATAAAGGTTTTCCCCTTTATAGAATCTCTGAGAGATACTCACTTTTCAGTTACCTAGTATTTAATTTATCTTTTCTTGATAATTGTTCTTTGCCAGCCTCATAAAGTCTTATGCATGCAGAGCTTAGTATCCTATACACATTTTTGGATCCTTTTCTCTGGGCAGCTCCCTTCCCTTCAGTATACTGACTTGTAGATTCTCTCCCCCTTAAACTTCTTAAACTTTAGTCTCTAACTTACCACTTCAGGAAGACAGCTGTGCTTTGCCTGGGTTCTCCACTTTCGTGTGGGTGTTCAGTAAATTTTAGGCAGAAAGCTAGAGTGATTATAGGACTTAACCTTTGATTGTTAACCTTATCCCAGACATCACAATCTTGTCTGGCTATTGTCCAATCTCTGAAAACAGGTTTTCTAAATATTTAAGTTTTCTAGTTGTTTATATCTGAGGGCAAGTCTAGTGCCAGTTATTCTGTCATGGTTAAAAGTAGAACTCTGGTTAGCAAACATTAATAAAAATGCCTTTAGACTTCCAATATAGCATTAATCTAATATTTATTGAATTGCTTATTTGCTCTAAATTGAGTTTAGTTTTTATAGTATTTGTAAGATGTGTTAGAAGGATGTATAAGAAAACATGATTAAGATTAAATTCTGTCTGGTATCTTGAATGCCGGCTCTGTGCCTTAGACTTTGAACAGCTTGCTGGGGACAGAAAGAATAACACATGAACTGAAGACCAGGCACTCAGCCCCAGTAGGAAGTAGGCATGTATACTAATTATTGTTACATAACAAATCACCCTAAGACTAAGTGATTTAAAACAATTATCTGTTGGTCAAGAATCTGGGCATGGCTTAGCTAGATCTTCTGGCTATGGTCTTTCAAGAGCCTGAAATCAAAATGTGGACCAAGTTTCAGTCACATTCAAGGCTTGACTGGTGCAGAATCCATTTCCAAACTTACTCACATGGTTGTTGGCAGATTCTGCTCCATTCCTCATGGGCCTTTTCATATGGCAGTATCAGAGTAACAAGAGAGAATGGGAGCAAGATAGAAATATGTCTTTTGTAAACTTATCTCAGAAGTGAAATCATATCACTTTTGCTGTATTCTATTTACAAAGCAAGTCACTAGGTCCAGCCCACACTCAGGAGGAGTAGATTACACAGGGCATGAGTACAGGACACAGGGATCATTGGCAGCCATTTTAGAAACTGCCTATAATAATATGTGGTATATAAATTATACAAAATATTATAAATGGATCTATAAAATAACAGCATTAATACATGCAGCATAATAACAATTTGCTAGTGGTATGCTAACTGCTTCCTATAGATTATTTTATCTAAGTTTTTTCTAGTATTCTGTGGGAGAGGTAGTATGTATTATATCCATTTTACAGATAAAGAAATTGAACTTCAGTAAGGTTACTTTGCTATGATGTAGCAGAAGGAAGATTCTAGTCCAGGCTTTGCCTATTCTACTACCCATATTTTTAATCTCTGTATCTTATCAGCATTAAAATACTATTACCTTTTATTGAGCACCTCTTATGTGCCCAGCATTATAGTAAGTACAGTATATATTAACATCATTTAAGCCTCACAGTAACTTTATTAAAGCTCTGTTTTACTGATTATATACTTTAGCTTTCAGATTCAAGAAATTACTTTGAAAAATTACATATATTTTTTTGTTTCAGAGACATTAAGCAAATACAACCCAAAGAATCTCTGTAAATACAAAAAAAAATCATTTAAATACCTACTACATTAAAAAAAAAGTGGTATTCACTAATTAAATAAATTTGTGGAAGGAAGCCTGACACATTTCAATCCTTATAATATTCTGCAGTATATATATATATACATACATATATATATGTACATATATATTCTGCAGATGAAAGGTGGTATGTGAATCTCAAACAGGAATGAATTTATAAATACTTAAAAAGAAAACAACCCACTCCTAGAAGAAATCTCAACAAACACTACTATATAAATTTTAGTTAGAAATTAGCTCATTGTAGTTAATGTTGAAATATTTTTACTAATGAATTTGAAATATTTTCACTAATAAAATCTTTCACAAATTGGCTTTCATATCAAGATCTGTACATACTTTCTTCAGTCATCCCATTCTCTTTGCGATATGAATCTTTTAGATGAGGAAAATAAGACAAAGTAAAGAGAAATTATTTTCTCATGTTTGAAAGGTACCATAAGTAGATGTTATGGTCTTTTAGACCAGTTTATTTTAATTATTTGAGGGTGTCTTGTAAGGTATATGTTGACAATAGTAAATTCTAAAGCTTATGGATGACTATTTTTGAACCATTTTCCTTATAATAATAGAACTGTCTTACTTTCTACATTCAGATTTGTTTCGTAAGTGGGGCAAAAATGCAGTTGAAGCTGATGTGCATGAATTATGTCATATGTCATACTAGCATATGTCATGTGTGACATCCTTCACTCATTCATTCACTTATTTATTTATTTATTTAAAAATGTTATTAGTACCTACTAAGTGCCAAGCACTGCTCTAAGTACTTGGGATACATCAGTGAACAAAATGGATAAAAATCATGGAGTTTACATTTTGACAGACATGGTTCAGGCAATAGGCTGATGCTGTTAATTAAGAAAATGACCATGTTTTGCTCCTACAATAATTTTTAATGTATTTTTACAACTCATGTAATATGTAGTAATTTAATATTTTGGTATTTAATATTTTGGTTATTTTTGATAGTAGTTTATGAGAATTTAAAGTGTTTTATGTAACAAAATTTATATTTCTGTAGACTTTTATTTCTATTTAAGTTATATTATACTTTTGCTGGCTTTGAGTATTATAATTTTTGTTGTAATTTTAATAAACTGTTACAGCACATCTTTTTATTTAAATGATTCATGTTTAGAAAGCGATCTTTACTTTTGTTTATCACAGTTATCTTTTTTTTTTAATCACAGTTATCTCTCTAAGTTAACTTTTGCTATGAAGGGAAAGATTAAAAAATTTAAAACCTTGGGGCACCTGGGTGGCTTAGTCGGTTGAGTGTCCAGCTCTTGGTTTCAGCTCAGGTCATGATCTCAGGGTCCTGAGATCAAGCCCTTCATGGGTCTGTGCTCAGCATAGAGTCTGCTTGGGATTCTCTCTCCCTCTCCCTCCTCCTCCCACCCTCTACTCCCGTGTTTGTGCACTCTCTTTCTCTCTCTCTCTCAAATAATAAAATTTCTCTTTACTTTGTCTTATTTTCCTCATCTAAAAGATTGAAATTGCAATTCATATCTTATTGGTATAGCTTGGAATTAACTAGACTATATTATAGGTTGGCATATATTATAACAGCAATTTACGGTGTTGCATATGTTGTCACAGACAGTATTATTAACTCAAATGTTAATAGTTAAGCTTCTTTTGCTGACTTACTGAATTAAATCCATCCCTTAGACCATCAGAGTGGATTCATTTTTTTTTTTTTAATTTACTTTTTAACCAGGAAGCCCTGAATATCTGCATTTTTTCCACATATGAAAAGTAGACATCTTATGACTGATCTTTGACCTGAAAGGTTGAGTAGTCCTTCATCATTCTTATGTTTTAGTGAATAGATGGGGGTACCTGAGATTAGAGGAACAGGGTTTTGGGAAAGGATTTTGAGGGAGACAAGAATGAACAGTGGCGTCACTAACAAGAATGTTCTCAATAGGCTTAAGCATAGTTATTAAAGCAACAGACAAAATGCCAAGTTTTCTTTTGGATTATTGCTTTTTTAGTTGGTTTTCAAACAATTCTCAATACAATTCTTTTCATTGTGTGTTTTAACTAGTGTAAACTGGTAACAATGAAGAAAACCGTGTAGGAATAGGAAGGAAGTAGAACACTTGTTTGAAGAGATTTGCTTTTCTTTGAATACTTGGCCACTTAAAAACAGCTGAGATTTGAGGTTCAAAAGTAGGAAAATAGCAGCTCTGTGCTAATTTTTGAGGCCTTTTCTCCAACTTTTCTGTCTAGTTTTTAATAACTGCTTAATTAATGCTCAAGTGCCCATCACATTCAGTCTTCAATATAGAAACTATTTCTTGTCTTTTCTCTTTTTTACAAGGAACTCTGTGCCTGGAGATACAACTTCTCTTATAAAGCTCTGAAATTATCAAGTGGTGTTAAAGTTATATCTTTGCGCCTACAATTTTTTTCCTTGGGGAAAAAGCTGTTTTGCTTCTAAAGGGTATTCTAAGCCTGCTGATGAAGTGACAAATGAAACCCACAGCCAAGCCTGAGAAAGCATGTGCATGTGTAACTTAAGATGCACAGTGACTGTATAACTGATAGAGACTTATATTGCAGTTATTGGTATTTTTTAATAAATTCAAGGAAGGGAAAATCTAGCCTAATCTATATGAACCTTTGCTTGTGATATTTGGAATGGTTACCAGCTGCTTAATGGCTGCGATAACCTTTGCTTAGTTAATATGCATGTCACTTTTAGAATTTATCAGTGACAATTTGCCTGTCACCTGCAGAGCTAAGTAGTGTAATGGCAGCTGAGCAGTGAGATGGAGGGAGATGGAGTCGAGATCTTATAGGAATGAGAACATGTTTCTGTTGAGATAATGGAAACATTGGGCCAAAATATGTAGTTGAATATATTTTGTTTGGTTTTGATTGCTTATTCAAAGATACAGTCTTTTGATCTCCATGTAGTATCTATTGCACAATGATGTAAGAAGGAAAAGTGATGATGGCACTTAGAGGACTTTCAAGTTTAGAGCTAATTAATTTATCTGGTAGAGCCCTGGTGTACATGAGTGATTTAATACGCAGATGTAAAAGCTTTTGCTTTTTACTTATTATTAGGCTGTTAGATTATTTGCCAGCCTGTTGACCAGTCAACACCAGTGTGTTTCCTTTAACTCCATGAATATCAGCATATGCTATTTTGCATATCCTAAATAATTTAAATACATTTCTTACTCTTTCCACAGCATGTAGAGTCCATGAAGCACAGGACAATAAAGCTTCCTACTCATACCACCAGGAGGATCTCTTTGAAAGATTCACTACAGGACTACCAGAGACACCAATTTGTCTGAAGCATCATGTGTTGAAACAACAGAAGGCAACTACTTTTGCACTAGCTAGAAACAGAGTTATGATGTTTTCATTTCTTTGAGCTCCAGGAAGCCAGGGGAGTGAGTTGAAAATCTGAAAATGCGGCCATGGACTGGTTCCTGGCGTTGGATTATGCTCATTCTTTTTGCCTGGGGGACCTTGCTATTTTATATAGGTGGTCACTTGGTACGAGATAATGACCATCCTGATCACTCTAGCCGAGAACTGTCCAAGATTCTGGCAAAGCTTGAACGCTTAAAACAGCAAAATGAAGACTTGAGACGAATGGCTGAATCTCTCCGGTAGGTTCTAAAAAACTGAAGGAAGAGTGATGAAGTACTGTACTTTGTTTATAGTTGCAGGGCTTCATTCAACTATTAAAAAATACTTAATGATTTCTTTAAACTGCTGTTTTTGCAAAAATTTAAATATTTTATTGAGATACTTCTTAGACCAATGATATCTCTATATATTTAACATAGAGAATTTTTCCAGGGTGTCAAATCTTATTTTATATATTATATATTAATACATATTAATTTCTATATTAAAATGTGAATTTTAAGATAGAAAAACCATGCCATTTAATTTGCTTTTATATTTCATTTATAGTTATCTTCAGCATTTTGATTAATTTTGATACTAAACATTAAAAACAAACTTTGTATGATTTAAATTAGTGCATATTAAAATTTTTATTGTATGGACAATAACAAAGACGTTTATAATAGTTGAGAGGCTGAGTGAGTCTATAACTTATTAAAATGAAGAAACAAAAATTCATTGCTAAATAAAACAACTGGATCTGGAATCTAGGGAATTGTTACTGTTGCTACTTCTAGTCCGTTAAAAAATGTGACATATATGTTAGAAGGCATCAACTGTTTGGAAAAATAAAATCTTATATTTTCAGGGAACAAGTAATTCCTAAATTCTAATTCCTCTGCTTTATATATGAAGGTGATTATCTATTTAGTGCTTGCTGTTTCTCAAGCTAGAGTTTGAAGATTTGAGATAAAGAGTTGTCATTACTCTAGAGGTGGTAATTGACCCTAAGGGAAGTAGTGTAGAGAAAAAGAGCACAGAGTTCATTTCTTTTTGAGAAACAAGAGAGGAAGAGTGCTGGATTGTGGAAGCTGAGGAGCATTCTGTGAAGGAAGAATATAGTTGGCAGTGTCACATACTCTAAGGCTTTAGAGAAGACTTCTTTGGTTCTCCCATTCCCTCACCTCCCCGCCACCACTGCCCTTGCACTCTTTTAGAACTTACTTCTTTCTCTCAACTTTTTTTCTTCACCATTATACTATTTTTGGCCCTTTTATGTTCAATGGAGGACAACACCAGGTGTTAAGAATTTTACACAATGAAGGAAAAATTATTCCTGTCATTTGTAGTAGTACCATGTGGTAAAATATAAAGTAACCAGGGATTAGAAAGTGGACAGATAACTTCTTGAATTTATATATCATTTTATTTCCTTTTGGGTGGGAGCCTGGGAGTATCATGGAGAAAGTAGAGTCTCACTTGATGATTTGTTACGAGATTCAAAGATTGCTAATTTAGAGGTAATAGTAGCTATCACTGATGGAGAGTTTATCATGTGCCAGGTATGTGCCAAGGGCTTTGCATAGATTATCTCATTGAATTTCATAAATTTCCTTATGAAATGCTGGTACTGTTTTCATAACCATTTTACAGATGAGGAATCAAAGGAATATTGAAGAATTTAATTTTTCTTGAGGTTATACTTTCACAAGTGGTGGAGCTTCCTTTGCATCCTGGCAGTATGACTCAAAAGCCTGGGCTGTGATGAGGTGTATTGCCTCTGTGAAGAGAAACCAGAGAGAAGTCAATGATTCAGAAATCTCAACTAAAAGTCTCATGTAGGAGATCACCAAGAGCAGCTGCTGCACTAGTTGATTTTGGAGTATGCTTTGATTGTAGTAAAATCTTGTTCTACATCCTGGGATTATTGCTTCTTGGTAAAGATTCTGCTTCTTAACAATTTAGGCTCATATAAATAATTGATTATTTTTCTCCTCATTTCAGCTTCAATACTGATACTTCATTTGGCTTATTTCTGACTGCCAAGTGTCTTGTTTTTATTGTTTGAAAGAAAGCTTGCCTTTAATAATAGTTGTTTCTTCTGCAGAATAATCTTTGGGTCTCTTAAGTCAATTCTTTGTATCCTTTTGTGTTGAAATTAAATTCTCAACTACTACATTCAAATATAGAGACAACTTGTAAAAGCTGAGACAGTATGTCATGCTGTAATACTGTAAATACAATCTGAAAACAGACTGAGTCCATTTTTATATATAGGTAGATAATTTTAGAAAATAAATAAGTAATTCTTTTCCCTCATTAGGGAAGAAAACCTCCTCGGGCCCTTCCATCAACTTTACGGGTAGGGCCATTTGTGTTTCAGCCAAAAGGATTGCATTTTAGAGGCCCTAGCATAAAAGTAGAGGTGGTACTGACATTGGTGATTTTTCCCTCTCATTTTAACATTTTGTACCCAATTTGCTATGTCTTTTTCTCAGAAGAAAATGTGTTCGTAAGCTAGACTAAAAAGGAGTAATTCATATGTCTGTAAAACTAGGTCAATTCTTTGGGATGAGGCATATGGATTGGATTTGGAAAGAAGCTTGAAATTACAGTGTTTAAGAGTTAGGACAATAGTTTTAAGAGCAATTAACCAATCCGCCAGCTAGAATTTGCTAATTTTGTTGATTGTACTACACATTTAGAAAAATAATCATTATTCTGGGGGATGCAGATGTTTAAGTACAATATTTGGGAGGTTCTATGTGTGTGTGTCTGTCTTGTGTCTATTTAATTCTGACTTATGAATAATTTCTGTACAGTAAAATTCGTTTTTTTTCAGCATGTAGGTCTATGAATTTTGGCAAATGCTTACAGTCGTGTAACTATCACCACAGTCAAATTATGGAAGAATTCTGCCTCCCACCAGAATTCTGTTGTGCCCTTTGTAGTCAGATTCTAGCCTTACCTTCTGTCCCTGGTACTGATTTGTTTTCTGTCCTATATTTTATTGTGTTCTAAAACATCATATAAATAGAATAATGTAGTATATAGCCTTTTGAGTCCAGCTTTTTTCATTTATAATGTACTTGAGACTCATTAATGTTGTTGTGTGGATTGGTAGTTTTTTTCTTTGTCTATTATTTCAATTCCTTTTTAATACTGAGTAGTATTCCATAGTATGGACATATCACAGTGTTGTCTTTTTTTTTTTTAAAACGCATTGACCCTTGAAGGTTGTTAGGGTTGTTTCTGTTTTTTGGCAATTACCAACAAAGCTGTTACAGCATTTGCTCTGTAGGTTTTTATATGAACATAAGTTTTTATTTCTCTTGGGTAAATATCTAAGAGTGGGATTGCTGGGTCATTTTAGTGTATGTTTAATTTTTTTAAGAAGTTGCCCAAAGGTTTTCCAGTGTTCGTATATCATTTTGCATTCCCACCAGCAAAGCTTGAGAGTTCCAGTTGCTCTCACTCTTGCTAGTATTTGCTATTGTAAGTTATTTTTATTTTAGCTGTTTTAACAGATACGTAGTATTATCTCACTGTAGTTTCAATTTGCATTTCCATAATGAATAATGATGTTGAACATACTTGTTCATGTGCTTATTTGCCACTCTTTAGTGAGGCATCTGTTCACATTTGTTAACCTCTTTTATTATTTTTTATTTATTTGAGAGAGAGAGAGAGCATGAGCATGAGCAAGGGGAGGGGCAGAGGGAGAAAGAGAAACTAACTCCCTGCAGAGCAGAATGCAGGGCTAGATCCCAGGACCCCAGGATCATGACCTGAGCTGAAGGCAGATGCTTAACCAACTGAATCACCCAGGTGCCCCTGTTACCTATTTAAAAAAATTGAGTTTTCTTACTAAAATTTGTTTTCTTATGATTGCATCTTTTTAAAAATTGTGTTTAGATATAAAATTTTAAATATATATGCATATATGATAAAGTAAAAACTGGCTTAAAACAAATTTTTTTTTCTGGATTATTTAATTTGCATTGTCCTCAGTGGGGTTGTTTTTCTTGTTTGGGGTCACTCTTGTGGCTGCTGCATTGTGGTAAGACAGTCCAGATGACTTCACTCGCATGTTTGATGATTAGCTGGGACCATCATTTGGTTCCCTTCCATGTGGCTTCTCCAGCAGTATAGCCCAGGTTTCTTATGTAGTAGTGTTCTAAGAGGGCAAGAGCAGAAACTGCAGGTCCTTTTGAGGCCAAGTATATCAAAAGTCACACAGTGTCACTTCTGCCACATTTTGTTAGTGTATGCAAGAGAAAGGGACACTCTGTATTCAGGGAAGAGAGGGAAGAACTGCATAGAATTTGTAGCCATATTTAACCCACCATTCTCATCTCCAGAAGTAATCACTTAGGTCAAATCATTGTGGTCCTGACAGCTGGAGTTTAGTTTAGACTTTGTTGATAGGTAATAGGGAGCTATGGTTGGGCTTATAGCAGAGGAATGACACATTGAAAATGGTTGAGTAAGATACAGATTTTCAGGTGGATTGCTTCACTGGACTGAAATTAACTAGGAAACATAGTATTAATCTAGACATGAGGTGATGCTGACCTAGATTAAATTAATGGTTGAATTTGTTGGCTCGGGAACCAAGGTACATCTGCTTATTTCCCCATGTTTTCTGTATGCTCTTATTTGGTATTCCCCCGACATCCCTTTCTTACTTGTTAATTGCCAGCACATTAGGTGAACATGTGGTAGGCTTTCTTTTAAAAACTTAGAGATAATCACTTTCTCAGCCTGCCACCCTACAGGAGTGCCTTTCCATGCTTCATGTTTGTTTTATCTCAACCTTTAAAAATGTGAAGTTACTGTCAGTTCACAGAATCTTTGCTTCTTGGAATTTGAATCTGCCACTTTGCCTCTCAGTCAGGGCTGACATTTAGCAGAAAATACCTAGAAAATTATTGAAACTTCTTCAGAAATCCCTTGAGCAGTGAACCTTAAGTGGGCCAGATGTCAGAACTGGATAGAACTTGTAAAATCTAAAGAGTACTTAATTGGCAGTGTTCCTTTTAACGTAAATTCTTTTTGTTCTAGGTTCATTTATTTTTGAGAGTACAACTTTAAAAAATTCAAACGTGACTTTGAGACCAATTAATAAGGTTGTTTGTTTGGTCCAGGAAAAACAAAGACATTTCTTCTGGAATTTAGACACTAGCTGTAAACTGTAAATTTACAAACCACAAAGAATATATAATTAATTAATGGCTTATCTGTTTTTCTGAGCTACGTAGTAATTTTCCCAGATGGATTAGAGTCAAAGCATGACTCTTCTGATGGAAAAATTTGACTGAAGCAACAGAAGCATGGAACACTGACAAAGGTAGAAAGGAAACTGATGTAATGTTTCACAGGTCATATTTTACTTCTTCTATTTGAGAAGCTGGTATTAGAAAGTGGGGGGCGGGGGGATGCCTTTGTTCTTATTGGTTGATTGGAAAATTTGCTCTAGGCTGTCTTCTCTGTAACTGCTCATCTGTCATGTAGAGAGTGTACTTATATTCCTAGAGCAAGTGAATGGATTGGAATGTATAGGGCACCTGCCGTCTACCTATAACCTTCCCTTATATATGTGGCTTTTATTTTTGCAACCCTGCATCCTTTACTCCTTATGCTATTAAGAGTATCTAATTTTTCCTTAGGGACAATACTTCTTGGGGCGCCTGGGTGGCTCAGTTGGTTAAGCGACTGCCTTCGGCTCAGGTCATGATCCTGGAGTCCCGGGATCGAGTCCCGCATCGGGCTCCCTGCTCAGCGGGGGGGCCTGCTTCTCCCTCTGACCCTCTTCCCTCTTGTGCTCTCATTCTCTCTCTCAAATAAATAAATAAAATCTTTTAAAAAAAAATACTTCTTCCATATGTGAGAATATCTTTTTTAAAAATTTTATTTATTTTATTATGTTAGTCACCATACTACCTAGTCATCATTAGTTTTTTTTTAGTTTTATTGCCTTAAACTATTTTTAAAAATTTTTTATTGTTATGTTAATCACCATACATTACATCATTAGTTTTTGATGTAGTGTTCCATGATGCATTGTTTGTGTATAACACCCAGTGCTCCATGCAGAAAGTGCCCTCTTTAATACCCATCACCAGGCTAACCCATCTTCCTACCCCCCTCCCCTCTAGAACCCGCAGTTTGTTTTTCAGAGTCCATCGTCTCTCATGGTTCGTCTCCCCCTCCGATTTCCCCCCCTTCATTCTTCCCCTCCTGCTATCTTTTTTTTTTTTTTTTTTT